>NC_091080.1:13679621-13982651 GCF_032405125.1 Capricornis sumatraensis
ACATAATAAAGGCCATATTCAACAAACCCACAGCAAACATTATTCTCAATGGGAATGTTCATTTTGATAGAGTTACTAGGATACCTTTCTGAGAAGAAGATGGCTTCACAGAGACCTGCATGATGAGGAGTCATCTATTTAAACTTCAGAGGAAAGAAGTTGATGAATATGAGGACCAAACAATTTGTACTTTACGAGGTGCCTGTGTATTCCATTCAAGGGGCTTCCCTGGTAGCTCAGCTGCAATGCATGAGACCCCAGTTTGATTCATGTGTTGGCAAGATTCCCTGGAGAGGGGATAGGCTACCTACTCCAGTATTCTTGGGCTTCCCTTGTGTCTCAAATGGTAAAGAATCTACCTGCAATGTGGGAGACCTGGGTTTGATCCTTGGGTTAGAAAGATCCCCTGGAGCAGGGCATGGCAACCCGCTCCAGTATTCTTGCCTGGAGAATCCCCGTGGACAGAGGAGCCTGGCGGTCTACAGTCTAAGGGGTCACAAAGGGTTGAACATGACTGAGCGACTAAGCACAGCACAAAAAATCCATTGAAGAGGCAAAGTGTAGGAGAGAGACTGGATCACAGACAATGGTGGCTGTTTGAGGCTTTGGCAAAGAGTTTAGACTTAATTCTGAGTGTGATTAGAAACTAACAGATGGTTTTCAGAGGGGAAAAATATGATTCATATAAAAGACAATCTGGCCTCTGTGTGACGAATAAATAATAAGGAGACACTAATGATTGTAGGGAGACAAATTAGAAGGTTATCATGGCAGTTCAGTGAGAGAAGATGATGATTTTGTTTTAAAGTGGTAATGGTTAAGTTGTATAACAAGAAGTATTTTTGGATTGACTGGATTGTAGGGGAAAAAAAAAGAAAGAAATGAAAGAGGAAGTGCATGGAGTCTGGGGAAGTGGGTCTGCCTGAGAGCTCAATATGAGTTGCCATGTGGGCTATCATAGAAGGATACAGTCCTACTTGCAGCTTGAAAATCAGAAGCAGAGGCAGATGTTGATGTGATAAGATGCAGTAGGTACTCCTGAGTCTACCTTTGAGTGGATTTCATAAAAATTATAACAGTCTGAGCCCTAAATAAATACTTTCTTTACATAGCCTTCTGGATTCTATGCAGGAAAGTCCTATATGATAACTGACTATGCAGTCTGATATTAAGGGCTTCCCTGGTGGCTCAGGCAGTAAAGAATCCACCTACAATGTAGGAGACCTGGGTTTGATCCCTCAGTCTGGAAGATCCCTAGAGAAGGGAATGGCTACCCACTCTAGTATTCTTGCCTGGGACATTCAATTGACAGACGAGCCTGGTGGACTATAGTTCACTGGGTAGCAAACAGTCAAATATGACTGAGTGCCTAATACTTTTCACTTTTTCTGATATTAAAGGCCAGTGGGTTACTTTAACAGAACATTTGTTTGAATTGGTGAAATGTCAATGAGTGGGACCATGATCACTATAATATTTTAGTCATGACATGTATATCATGTCATACATGTTCCTTTATGACATCTGTCAAGGCTGAAGAAACTTGATTGAAATCAGTGAACTGACTAAGTCTTATTCCAACTTGGATGGGGATAAAGCACTGTTTAAAGTCCCCATACCGGGACTCTGGGTTAATGCACATTATTAAACAGAAGTAAGATGACATAGGTAATCAATATTCAATTGGTTCCACTTGTCAGGCTCATGATAGAAAAGAGATTTTTTGGAATTAAGTTTATACAACATGGACTTCTCTGATTTCCTAGTATTGAAGGAATGATAGGGAAAATTGAAATGGGAGATATATACTAGGAATCAGTGGTCTGTTCTCCATTAATGGGATATGATAACAATGAGAACAGAGAGAGTCTAGCTGCCGGTATTCAAGACATTCAAGGAGGATCACTCTGTCAAAGGGTTTAAGGACCAGAGACAATAAATGCTAACAAATAAAATTATATTGAATTCTCAAGTTTACCACTGTTCAGGGCACTATTCAAAAAATCTAGAAAGATTATTATGTAGTTCGAATTTCAGTCACTAAACACACAGCTGGAATCCAGATGCTCTTGCAGTCTTGTAGAGAGAGAACCGTTTTCAGTATTGGCTTTAAAGAATATTACCAGGTACCTAGTTTTAAGGATGATAACAAGATAATCTTTATCTTTCATGGACTATTTTTAAAATTTTATTATTATTTTTGAAGTTTGAAAGTACTTTTTTTTGGCCTGTCTATAAACCTCATCACCATTCAGAGTTGTTGATAGAAAAGTACTTAGGAGTGAGGAGTGCTGGGAGAAGTGGTAAGGTTGATATAATCATTTTTGAAAGGAATTTATAAGAACATGAGAAATGGCTCTTTAAAGTTTTAACTTCAGTGAGAAAACAGTGCTGAGGCTCATTTCTAACTGTGGATTATGGTGTAGTTCACAAGTCTCTGAAGTAATTTATCGAACAGGAGTTGGGTAGGAGTTTTACTAAGCAGACATTCTGAATTCTTCTGAAATAACTAGCAAATGCTTCTGAATTTAATTTACTAACTCCAACAAACATTAATACCTGTCTGAAAAGACTGGAGACAGAATGATACCAGAAGGCTGGTGGGAAAAAAGAAACTGAGAATTTTCAATAGTCGTAGACAGTTTGACAGAGAGCTGGGATACACCACGCATTAAACTAGTGTTTAATGGGCTGTCCCAGACACACTGAAGAACTGGGTGGATAGGATTTGAAGTGTTGACTAAGATGACTACACTATTTAATGTTCCCTTATCACCCTCAGATTGGACATATTACTGGGTGGTAAATCTTCGTGACTGTCATCAGTATTTGTTGTTTTTTGAAAATGAGCAGAGAGAATATACAAGCTATTGGCCCTGCTGTCAATAAGTGGATACTTTTATAGGTAGTTAGAGAACTTGAGATAAAGGCCAAGAGGATGATAGACTAAACAAGTGACCACAGCGTGGCTTGTGTAACCAAAGCCCTTCAGTGGCATTCCTCGATGCCTTAAGGAGACTGAGGGCAAACATGGCTAACAGCCCTCTGTATCAGTTTGGAGGTACAGGTAGTAGAGGATGGGAAGAGGTAGGTCCTTCAAGTAAGGATATGACCTTTCTGAGGTGTAAGACAATAGTTATGTCTTGAGAATTATAGGTTATTATCAGGAGTTAATGAGATATTGTATAAAACAGTGATTTTTGAACTGGGATGCCTTTTCCCCTGTATCACAAACTGGGCAATTGTCAACACCTGGAGACATTTTTAGAATAATTTAACTAATTTATATTAAAGTGTAGTTGATTTAGAATGTTATGTTAGTTTTGTTTTAGAGAAATCAGTTAACAACTTACATACATCCACTCTTTTTCGATTCTTTTCCCAGGTGGGTCATTACAGAGTATTGAGTAAAGTTCTCTGTGCTATACAATAAGCTTTTATTAGTTACATATTTTATGTATGCACGTGTGCTAAGTCACTTCTGTCACATCTGACTCTGCAACACTATGAACTGTAGCCTGCCAGGCTCCTCTGTCCTTGGGATTCTATAGACAAGAATACTAGAGTGTGTTGTCATGCCCTCCTCCAGGGCATCTTCCTGACTCAGCAAATGAACCCATATCCCTGTCTCCTGTATTGGCAGATGAGCTATTTACCACTAAGACCATCTATAGAGTAGTGTACATACGTCAATCCCAATCTCCCGATTTATCCCTCCCCAACATTTCCCTTGGTAACCAAAAGTTTGTTTTCTGCATCTGTGACTCTATTTCTGTTTTATAAATAAGTTTATTTGTACCACGATTTTTACATTCCACATATAATCGATATCATGTGATATTTGACTTTGCCTGACTTCGTTTCAAATGATGACTTCTAGGTTCATCCATGTCCCTGCAAATGACATTATTTTGTTCTTTTTTATGGCTGAATAATATTACATGTATCTTTTCAAATTATGGTTTTCTCTGGGTATATGCCCAAGAGTGGGATTGCAGGATCATATGGGAGTTCTGTTTTTAGATTTTTAAGGAACTTCAATACTGTTCTCCACAGTGGCGTATCAATTGACATTCCTACCAACAGTGTAGGAGGGTTACCTTTTCTCCACATCCTCTCCAGCATTTACTGTCTGCAGAATTTTTGATGATGATCATTCTAATTCATGTGATGTGATATCCTCTTATAGATTTTGTTTGCATTTCTCTGATGTATAATGGTGTTGAACATCTTTCTGTGGGCTTCTTTGTCATCCATCTGTTCTCTGGATAAATTAGAGATGTTTCTTTGTGGTCACTGGCATCTGGTAGGCAAAGATCAGAGATGCTGCTACACATCCTATGGTGCACAGACCAGAGCCCTTCCACCTCCAGGAACACGTTCAGTAGTGCCAAGGTTGAGAAGCTTTATAAATATTGCAGTGTCCTGTAAACTGGCTATGAAGACAATTGGCTCCGCCTTAAACATATCCCCCAAGTAAAATCCTATATTGAAATGCATGGTGATGAGATAGTGGGAGGGAGCACATTCTAGAGCCCTTAGAATGTCTGTCTTTTGCCCCAAATGAGAAGAGTATTTCTATCTACCAATGCAGGCAGCAGAAAACACTACCTAATAGGTATAGTTAAAGGCAAGAAAGACTAGATAAACCCTGTAAATATTGTTTTAGAACTGTGTAGTCAAAGTATATGCAATATCTTTGTAGTTATGGATCATTTAACTCATTATTCTATGCATCTGTTTCATATTGGACAAAATAACAAACAACTTTCTCCAAGGTTGGCCTAATAAAGAAGATCTTTAGGAAAACAGAAAGCTAGTGACCAGTGAGTCCTCTGTACCCTGGACATTGTGAATATTCTCTGCTGGATCTAAGGGTTGATGGTGAAGGCACACAGTCATTTTCTTATTAGATCATTTTGGGCAGTTTCAAAGGCAGGTCTCTTATTTTTTAATGGCAACACTAAATAAAATCCGTCACACATTTCTCCAACTAATTCTTATACAAATTTTGTAAGCTTCACCTGTTTCACTTAATTTAATTATATGGTATTCATCTTTCTGGGAAAGGTATACAAAGATTTTCTGGGAGTTCACTTGAGTTTACCAGAGTTTAATCTGATAATTTTATGTTTTCATTTTTCCCCCAAGGTACAGGAAGCAATATTAAATATATGGTGTGGGTTTAGGAGATCTTGTTCTTCAAAGCAGATTTTAGCAAAGGATTTCCTAGTCTACCCACCTAGAATAAAAAGGCCTCTACTTTGGAGATGGCTATTGTGAGTTTTTGTGGGGTTTGTGGGTTCATGTTGGCTGCTTAGATCCATTCAGAGCAATTGAGATGTTTTGCTATATGGCCACAGAGGACACTGTCAGTAACCTACACAATAAGGGCACTGAGTAGTCCATATCTTCTCTAAGAGGCTGGAGATACTTGTCAGTACCTTACTAGAAAGGCTAGAAACATTCCATCCAGAATGGAACCTCCGAAAATAATATGACTAACTATGAATAGTTTTTCAAAATGGTAATGGCCTGGTTTCTTAGCCCATTTGCTGAAGTTTGGATTAAGTTTTAAATGATGCTAAACTTATACTTTGAGTTAGGATAATGTCTTGGATGGGAGTAAAGTGTGGCACTCCATACAGAGCTGAACACAAGGATCATATTGGTTGGTGGATACTTTAACTCTGGGAAAGAACATTAATATGACACCACTTAGATGCAGTGCTAGGAGCCTTAGAATTGCAAAGGCCTTCAAGTTACTGTAACTTGGCAGACTACTGGAAGAGGGTTCTGTTTTTGATAATCATTAAATAAGAGCCTGCCAAATGATGAAGAGCAGCTGGGTTTGGGCTGTGCTTATTAGAAGAGTGTGTCACAAAAATGACTTTCTGGTGAAAGCTGGGGAGAAGGTAAACCTAGAATGTTGCATTTTTTTGGTCCAAAAGGAAAACTTCTCTAGCTCTTGGTGAGAATGGAGTGCTGGTGGGACAGTGAAGACAGAGGGCCCTTCAGACCAAACTATGGAGTGGTAATAGCAATTTGGAGAAGGAAATGGCAATCCACTCCAATATTCTTGCCTGGAAAATTCCATGGATGGAGGAGCCTGGTGGACTACAGTCCATGGGGTTGCAAAGAGTCAGACACGACTGAGCGACTTCACTTTTTTTCTTTCTTTTGTGGAGTGGTAACAGAACTGCAAGGGGATCCAACCAGTCCATTCTGAAGGAGATCAGGCCTGGGATTTCTTTGGAAGAAATGATCCTAAAGCTGAAACTCCAGAACTTTGGCCACTCATGCGATGAGTTGACTCATTGGAAAAGACTCTGATGCTGGGAAGGATTGGGGGCAGGAGAAGGGGACGACAGAGGATGAGATGGCTGGATGGCATCATTGACTCGATGGACGTGAGTCTGAGTGAACTCCGGGAGTGGGTGATGGACAGGGAGGCCTGGTGTGTGCAATTCATGGGGTCGCAAAGAGTGGGACACGACTGAGCGACTGAACTGAACTGAACTGAACTGAACATGATTTTTTTAGCTATTAATGTCTACCTTGCTTATTATCTATTAAGAAGAAGGCAAAAGGAACCAGGCAGGAATAAAGAGCCAACCTCAACACCCTGGATCCACAGCGGCAGAGGATGAAGACTGTGCATGGATAACTTGAGGAGCTGGACCCAAAGCAAAGTTGTGTCCAAGAGGAGAGTCAGCAGGAGTAATGGCAAGCAGCTTGGTTTGAAACAGGTGTAGTAGATAACATTTATTTTTTTTTATTTTTTTATTTTTTTATTTTTACTTAATTTTACTTTACAATACTGTATTGGTTTTGCCATACATTGACAGGAATCCACCACGGGTGTACATGCGTTCCCAAACATTTCTTAATGCTTTGTATTTAATTAGTTGGAGATCTGAACGGTGGCAGGGAGGGGATCCAGAAGTGAAACGCAGTTCCTTTTTGCCTTCCAATGAGAGAGGACACATTTTGGAGGTAGAGATGATAAGTTTAGCTTTAACCATATTTTTAAAACTTGTTGATCATATCCAAATAAAAATACCTAGAAGACATTGGAAAACACACTTCTGAATACTAAGAGAAACATCTGGGATCCAGCTATGCCAAAAATGAGGATGGAAGCCTTGGGGATAGATGCTTTTCTAGGGAGATTGCAAGGAGTGTGGACTTAAAACAAAGTAGATGACCTGGCAACACTGGCCTTTTAAGGCTGGGCAGAGGAGAGCAACCTGAACATAAACTAAGAAAGGGATTCGGAGGCACAGAAACAAGAAAAGCAGACTCCACAGTCACGAGTGACGAAGGGAAAATGAAGGCATAAGGAGCACTAGCGTCAAATGCTACTTCAAGGTCAAGTCAGGTAAAGTCTATGCCCACTTCATCTAGAAAAATTAGTATTAACTTCGAGAAGACAAAGTTCAGTAGATTGGTAAAGATTAAGGTCAGATTTCTGAATGTCAAGTGAGGAAGAGGGAACAATGTGTATGGATGACTTTCAAAAGGCTGTAAAGGGCAGGAGAGAAATAAGGAGTCATTGAGAAAAACATGAGGTAGATAGAGAATAATTGAGTTTGGGAGATGAGTTTGTATGCTCAGTGTTCTTGAGGAAATGGGCGGTAAACACGGCATACTGAAGACACAAAAGAGACTACAATATTTATTAAGTTGATAAAGGACAGAAACAGAATAAATCAGGTTGTCATATTTAGTAAAAAAAAAAAAGTAAAACAAAATGTCTAAAAGAATTTGGATTTCAGATAAACAATAAATACATTTTTTAGTATAAGTATATATCAAATAATTCCACAGACTTAGTTACACTAAAAGAAAAATCATCTGAAATTCAAGTTTAATTAGGAATCCTATATTTTATCCAGCAACTCTTAGAGATACTGATCACAGGTGAAAGGTTAGCTATATTAAAATACATATTTTCCATTATGATGAGATGTGGATTAAGTTTACGTCTCAGAGCAGAAAGTTTTCACTGAATTCCTTTCAGCAATTTCTGTTTCCTCTGCGAAGTGAAAAATAGACCACTGGATAGGAGAGAGGCATAGTGGCAGGTTTATAGATTTGAAGGAGATGTAGAAGGTTTGAAATAACTGCTGGGGAGAACAGGAGAAGAAATTGATTAGGAAAACATAGGATTATTTTCAGGCACATTGAGAGCTTAGTTGACATCAGGGACCTTGAATTGATAGAGGTACCAGTTCATGCAGGTGAGTGTCACTAATCTGCTGAAGAGAGCCAATAGGCTAATGGAGCTGTCAATACTGAGAAGAAGGGGATGGACATGCTGGAACAGTAATCCAAGGAGGATAGTGAGGGGGCAGTTCAAAGAGAGGACGAGGAAACAGAGGAATTGAAAGATGAGTAGGGTATGAGGACAGCAAGCAAAGAAGTAAGAATCACTGAATAACTGAGCTAACTGGGAGCTGTGATAGGAAATGGAATGTTAGAATCTCAGAGGTTAAAGTTCTAAGTTCTGAGTAATGATAAATTCTAGCTGGGACCATGAAAAAAAGAGACTGAAGAGGATATAAGGTGAAACTTACTAGAGATGGAAAGGTAAAAACCTAAAGGCATTATGAATTGTTTTTTGTTTTTTTTTTTTAAAGCATACAAAAAGCTTCTCATAGTCCTCAGGGAAATGATATGGGTAAATGAACAATGTATTCACTAGTGCCCTGCTAGCTGCTGTAACAGAAAAGCATCCAGAACTTCATGGCTTAACATAAAAAAATGTTTATGCATATACACGTAACTAACCCAGTCATCACCTCTAATGACCAACTTTCCTCCAAGAGATATTCAGGAACCTGACTTCCTTCCAGCTACGGCTCTATTATCATCTTCCAGGCAGTTTCCAAGGCTTCTTTGGAGTGGTCTCCATTGCAGTCAGAAAGAAAGGGATGATCCTTTGGAAAAGTAAACATAGGAGGTTTTGAACAATTTGGTTTGAAGGCAACACTCAATGCTTTTTCTACATGAATTGACCTGAATGCAGCCACGTGGTCACACAACTGCAAGGGCTGTAAGGACCTGTGACCACGAGCAAAACGGAAAGGTAGATGAACAGGCAACCCGCCTCAGACAGCTTCTACCTGTGAGTGTTTCCAGGCTAGCAGCATCTTCAGGGAAGAAAACTTTTACTTAAGGAGGGATGTTAAACACATAATTCAGTGAAACCAGAGGTCTGAGAGAAAGGTGAGAGAGGGAGAAGCTCTGTGAGGCCAGGTTAAGGAAGAGGACACAGACTGTGATGGGATGGCACAGGCTCCTGGAGGTACTCACATCCTGCCTGTGGATCAGCCCCATGGATTTGCTAATGGGGCTCTTGGAGGACTCAGCCTCTGCTCCCTTGGTCCTGAGTAGTGTTTCCGGGAGCATAGAGCATCCTGGGCAGAGGGGCTGCGGTCAGACCCTTGAGGTGCTATGGCGCTGGATCCCCAGTGTGGCGGCCTGGGTCTGTGCCTCTGAGGCATCTTCACCCTCTCCACCATACAGTCCATCACCCCAAATCTTTTGTTAAGCATTTTACTGTGCTCTGTTACATTAAATTCAATTTTGCATAATGGCTTGCTGTGCTGCTCTCCTTTCTCAAGCTATATATCCTTGGAAATGAAAGTCACTCAGTCATGTATGACTCTGCAACATGGAGTACAGTCCATGTAGTTTTCCAGGCAAGAATACTGGAGTGGGTCGCCTTTCCCTTCTCCAGGGGATCTTCCCAACCCAGGGATCAAAGTAAGGTCTCCCACATTGCAGGTGGATTCTTTACCAGCTGAGCCACTAGGGAAGCCCTATATATCCTTTAGAAACCTCAGATTATGTGGGTATATCATCTGATTAAATGTGATATTTGTGACTACTTCTATAAAAAATGGGCATCCAGCCCACTTGGAGTTAGAAATGTGACTTCTTATTATAATTTTTCTCCAGTGGAAAACAAGATGCTAGTATCATTATTCCAAATTGCAATTACTTTTCTAGGAATATTTAATCTGCAATGTATTTTTAAGACTATCTTTAGAGGATAATATGCTAATATACTGTTAAAAAGAAGATAAAAGTTAGCTTGATATAAAACAAGTTATTAGTAGTACTTGTTTATGTTCTTACTTGAATGAGAAAAATTTTCTCAAGTTTAAATTTTTTTTGAACAGGAAACACTTCAAAGATTCATGTGGTATACTCACTACATTTTGAAATTAAATAACACCATATTTTTTTAAGAAATTAAGAAGTACATAAAACCGTTTATTAATTCATATGCTTTCTCTTCAGTCACTGGGTTATTACTATACATATGATGCTGTCCACATACAAGGTTCTTTAAGCCTTTGTTTATAATCAAGGAAAATGAAGAACTATAGAACAATAGCGAAGTATTAGTCAAAAACAAATAAAAAAAAAACAGCGTTTACTCATATCACACAGGCATCCATTTTCTGAAGTTTGGATGCATAATAACCAAAAATTCATTCTCACAACCATACATTTTCAACTTCTACCTCCATTTCCTTCTCCCAATCTCTTCTCAAACTTCTATGTCTTGATTTTACCAACTAAAGTGTAATTGACTTAAGTAGAATCTGACTGAATTTGAATCCTTCCTTCTTTGTAGCAGCTGATGGCCATAATCTATCACCTTCTCTGTATATTGTGGTTCCATAAATAATATTTAAAGAATGTAACTGAGATAGAGAGAAAAGGCATGCCTATGTCTACAATGAGATCTCCACTTCCATTAAACCCATGGATATTTTTCAAAATCTCATTTTAAAAGGACTAAGAGAATAGAAATTGAAGGGAAAAGAAAGATATACAGTGCGAAAGAAGTAAAATAGTGAATTATTTATATATTAAAATAATAAAATGAATATTGTTCTTGTAAGACACAGGAAGAAAAGATCAGTCTTAAAAGAAAGACAAGTTGAAATGATCTTCTGTCTGCCTCTGTTCAACTGACTTTAAACCAGTACAAATCAGAATGATTAGAAGAAGCTAAGAAGCAAAAGCCCCTTTTTATTTGGCTTGCAGTACACATAATACTGTCAGTGAATCATGCAAACAGCTGAGGAAGCACATCTACTACGTTAGAAGGCCACAAGAATCAGAACTGTCTGGGAACAATAAATCACTAAGCAGAGCTAAGGCAGCAAGAAGTGAACAGGATTCGGGTGTCATTTACACTGAAACACCAATACTGCAGTTGAGGGGAGAGAGAGAAAGAGGCCGAGGGAGAGAGAATGGAAAACAACAGTTGATTATAAGTAAACAAAATTAAATCTAGGACATTCAAAGGAAAGGGGGAAACAGTGTATCATGAATGGGTTGATAAGAGTATGCTTTGTTTTCATACAGATTTCAGTGGTAATTTCTATTTTCATTGAGTGTATAAATGACACTGGCTAGAGCTTTGCATTTAAATATTTAAAGGAAGGCTTATAATTTTGTTTTTAAATCCAAGTGCTATTACTGAAGATGAGAAACAACCTCCTAGAAAGAAAGAAGTAGCTTCATAAGCAGCCCATGGCTAGAATTTTTTTCAAAGCTTGTGCTTCATCTTTGAAATTCATGTGAAATGTTACAGAAACATTTAGTCTCTTTTTTAATGCACAAAGCTGTTTATTATAGCTGGTAGCATGCTTTTGGGGAAGAGCCTGGACAAAGAAAGGGAAGTTGTGAATTTTATTCTTGATTATGCTTTTAACAAAAAATTCACCTTGATAAACTCAGTTACTTCAAATTCTCTTAACTTCAGTTTATTCATCAACAAAATGAGATCATTCACCTCTTCTCAGACAAACTATACCATGTGAGAAAGAGTTGTACCAAAGGTTGTAGGGACTTGTAGCAAGTCTCCTCAAAATGTGTCACTTTTACATGGTGATCACTTTAAGCTAAAGGCAATTGAGATCCTTCAGGTTCAAGAGAAAACTGCTGCCCCTCCATTAACTAGCTAAAATAATTTAAACCGGGGATTTTTCCCAAGAAAGAGTTATTGCCAGAGATACATATTGTCTAAGTGGTCCCATCTTTACTGCAAGTCCAAAAGCTAGTTATCAGACATTTGTTCTTCTTTTTGTCCTATGAATGATCATTCTGTCCTTGGATGCCCCAGGTTCCCACGCCATTGTTTGGCTTAGGATGACTTCTATACTTCATTTTGCCCTACTGTCTTTAAACCTCTCATTTACATGAAGTTCCCAAACATGACAAAAATGTTTGATGTTCTCCTGTTAATCTGTCTCATGTCAGTTTAATTCTTCGACCAGTCAGAAGGACCTTGAAGTGTAGAGGAAAGTTTTCCTTCCTAACAGGGTCAAATGAGATCAACTATATTAAAGGAAGGATATTTCAGAACATACTGCTGCTGTGAAGATCCATATTTCTTCCACAGGTATGTACATATTATATGTTGTAAATAAAATGAATGGATATGCAGTTTAACCTTAATGAGCTTGGTGAAATTACTAAAGTTTACTAGACCAAGGAAGTCCATGCTGCAAAGTGGTCATCTTACGGGGTTTCCCAGGTTAGCTAAAATACCCAAACAACAAAAACAGCCAAGTAGACCCTATACTTCAGTGCTTATTTAGAATCAGGCATGCTTAATTTGAATAATAATGTAACTTTTATGAGACATGTCACTTCAGGCAAAATAATCCTCTAAACCTTGATTTTCTCATTGGTAGAACAGAATTATAAGCAGTCTATGCTGGGCTCCTCCTTTGCAGTCTACACTGGTAAATTATTCAGTAAAAGTAAACTTTTATTATATCTCAGCAATTTCAGGTCACAGTTAAGGCATGAAATGGAAAAACATACTTACTCCTGGCTAAACTGTATTTATTTGTTCTTGTGGTGTGTGTGTGAGCATTCAGTTGAGTCCATCTCTTCACAATCCCATGGACTGTAGCCTGTCAGGCTCCTCTGTCTATGGACTATTCCAGGCAAGAATACTGGAGTGCATTGCAATTTCTTCCCCAGGGGCTCTTCCCAACCAAGTGATTGAACCCGCATCTCAGATGTCGCCTGAATTGCAGGCAGATTCTTTACCCATGGAGCGATAACATAAAATTTACAGTCTTATCCATTGGGCTTCCCTGGTTGCTCAGGTGGTAAAGAATCTGCCTGCAAGGCAGGATCCCCAGGATCGATCCCTGGGTCAGAAAGATCTCCTGGAGAAGGGCATGACAACTCACTCCAGTATCCTTGCCTGGAGAATTCCCTGGACAGAGGGGCCTGGCGGGCTACAGTCCATGGGGTGGCAAACAGTCAGACCTGACTGAGTGAGTAACACTTTCACTTCACTTTCATATCAAGAAATAGAATGGCTATATGGTAGTTTTATTTACTTATTTTTGAGGAAACTGTTTTTCATAGTGGCTGTACCATGTTACATCAAGTCCAGAAGAGTTCTAATTTCTCTACAGCCTTGCCAGCATTTGTTATTGTCTGCCTTTTGTTGTTGTTGTTGTCTAATAGTGTTCATCTTAACAGGTATGAGGTGATGACTTATTTTGGTTTGCATTTCCCTGATAATTTGTGTATCATTTCCTATGCCTGTTGATAATTTGTATATCTTCTTTGGAAAAGTGCAACTTTTTGTCCATTTAAAAATCAGGCAATTGGTTGATTTTTATTTTTAAACTGCAAAAGTTCTTTAATATTCTAGCTATGAATCATTACTAAAAATCTGTCAAATTCACACTTGTTAAGTGGAGAACAGAGTGAAAGATGCCAAGCAGTGGTTCAAAAACAGACCACAAGGTAAATTGAAATAGGGAATTTTATTACACATATGTCCTGGGGAAAGTAACTCACATTTCTTGAAGGGACACATTGAGAGGTCAAAGGAAAATGTAAACAGAAAGACAAGATTTTTTGGGAGGTGTGGCTAATATGGCAGAGTAGGAAGACCTAGACCTCCCTCCTCCCATGAACACATCAAAATTTCATCTATTTACAGAGAAAGTACTGATGACCAATGAGAATGACCTAAATACTAGCCAAAAAGATTTTCTACTCTAAAGAAGGAACCACAATGAGACAGACAGGAAGGGCAAAGACATGGGACAGTTAAGAGCCATATCCCCAGATGCACAACCCACAAAGGAGAGGATAACTACAAAGTTATAACTGCAGAGGTTCTCCTGAAGCAGTGAAGGATCCAAGTCCCATATCTAGCTTCTCAACCCAGGAGCCCTACATCAGGAAGACATCTGGCTTTGAAGGCCAGCAGGGATTGCTTACTTTCAGAGGAGACAGAGGGCTGTTGGGAAACAGAGTCCACCCCTAGAAGGCTCACATAAAATCTCGTGAACTTTGAAACACAGGACAAAAATAGCAATTTGAAAGGACCCTGTGTCAGATCAACTTGCTGATCTTCAAAAGCCACCTAGAAAAACAAGAAGCAGTTGGAGCTCACACTGGAGACATATGTCCTAACAGCAACCAGTTCTGAGTCCTTGTCCTATGAAAAGGAAACTGGTGCAGGCAAGAACCTTTTTAAAATCCTAAAGTCTAAAATCCTCTAGCTTGTAAGCACCAGCCCTGATGCTGCACATCAGTCCTGCAAATCCAGAGGCCCAGCAGCTAGCTGGGCCAGGACTCAGCCCACTCATCAGCAAGCAGTACTAGCTCTAGGACAACTCAGTCCCTTGCTCTGCTCACTATCAGGCTGACACCAGATCCAAGACGCTCTGTGTCCCTCAGCCAGTTGTCGCAGGATTTTGCCCAACTCACCAGCAGGCTGACAACAACTTTGCGATGCCCTCAATGTTTCAGCCGTGGAAGGAACTGACCTGTTCACAACAGGTTGACACTAGATCTAGGACACACAGGCCTAAAACC
This sequence comes from Capricornis sumatraensis, assembly GCF_032405125.1. Classification (NCBI taxonomy): domain Eukaryota; kingdom Metazoa; phylum Chordata; class Mammalia; order Artiodactyla; family Bovidae; genus Capricornis; species Capricornis sumatraensis. The sequence continues at coordinate 13,694,508 of NC_091080.1, forward strand.
AGAGAAGCCCAAAGCTGGCCACACCTACCAGCGGCCAGCAGTCTCCACATAAAGCAGGGCCTTGGAACTAACCTGACCAGGGGCCAGCCAAACCTACCAGATCACCAAGAGTAATCAGCCTGCTACAACAGAAGGACCCACGCAGCTTACACAGGGGGTAACCCTAGAGAATATAGCTCTAGGTGGCCAGAGGGTAGAGCATTGTTGGGACATAAAGGATATGTCCCCACATGCAGAAGACCACTTCTACTACAAAAGACCACTTCTTTCATATTGGGAAACACAGCAACCCTACCAGATACATAGAAATTAAAAACAACAAAAATGGCAAAATGAAGTGACAGAGGAATATGTTCCAAAGGAAGGAAAAAGAAAATAAAGAAGAAGAACTAAGTGAAGTGGAGATAAACAATCTAGCTGAGAAGAGTTTAAGGTAGTGATCATAAAGATGCTTAAAGAACTCAGAAGAAGAAAGCATGAACATAGTTTAACAGAGTTAGAAACTATAACAAATAACCAAACAAAGCAGAAAAATAAAAAAAAAAAACTGAAATTAAAAAAATATACAGTAGAAGAGATCAACAGTAGATTAGATAATACAGAGGAATGGATCAGAGAACTGGAAGAAAAAGTGAGAGAAATAACTCAGGCTGACCAGAAACACATTTTAAGAATGAGGACAGTTTAAGAAATCTCTGAGACAGCATCAAGTATACTAACTTTTGCATGGTAGGGATCCCAGAAGGAGAAAAGAAAGTGAGAGAGAACATATTTGATAACATAATATCTGAAAACATCCTTAACTTGGGAAAGGAAACAGACATCCAGTTCTAGGAAGTACAGAGAATACAGAACAGGATTAACTCCAACAGGCCTAAACAGACACATTGGAATTAAAACGGCAAAAATTGAAGACAAAGAAAGTATATTACAGCCAGCAAGGGGAAAACGAGTTTCAAAGACAGAAATTCCCAGAAGTCTATCGACTGACTTTTCAGCAGAAACTCTACAGACTAGAAAACAGTGGCATAATATATTTAACTTTATGAGAGGGAGAAAGCTTACAACCAAGACTATTCTACCTGGCAGGATTTAAAGGAATAATAATCAAAGTTTTACAGACAAGTGAAAAATAAAAGAGTTCACTAAGCCAGTTTTACAGGAAATGTTAAAGGGATTGTCCTAAGTTAAAAAGAAAAGAGACTGAAATCAGAAATATCAAAATCACAAAAGGAAAAAAAAATCTCACTGGTAACAGCAAATAAACAGAAAAGATAGTGAATTAATCATTTATAATGCTAGTAGAAGATTAAAACAAAAAAGTGGTAAGTCATTTATAAACAGAGTAAGAAGTTAAGGGATATACAAAACAAAAAGTTATAAAATTCAAAGTCAAAAACAGTAAATGTGATGGAGGATAAAAATGTAGGATTGTTAAAATGTGTTTGAATTTAAGACATCAACAACTTAAAATAATTTCATGTATATTTACATATAGATAGTTATATACAAACTCAGGTAACCAAAAACCAAGAATTTATAATAGGTACACAGATACACAAAAGAAAGAAATTCAAAAATAACACTATAGTCATCAAATCACAAGGGGCAATAGCCCCAGAAGAAGGAAGTAAAAGACTAAAAACAAAAACCTAAAAGCAATGAGCACAATGACAATAAGTACACAGTCATCAATAATCGATTTAAATGCAAGTAGACTAAATGGTCTAATCAAATGAAATAGAGTGGTTGAATGGATTAAAAAATAAAATCCATTTATGCTGCCTACAAAAGCCTCACTTCAGATCTAAAGATACACACATACATTGAAAATGAGAGGACGGATAAAGGCATTCTGCACAGGAAATCAAAAGAAAGCTGGGGCAGCAATACTTCCACTGTGCAAAATCAAACAAAAACTGCAACAAGAGACATAAGAACATTATGTATAATTTACTCAGGGTTGAAATGTTCTTTTGATGAATTTGTGGGGGAGAAAGTGGTCTCTCCATCCTATTTCTCTGACATCTTAGGACTGCCCCCTTGGGTATACACACCGAGGAAACCAGAATTGAAAGAGACACGTGTATCCCAATGTTCCTCGCAGCACTGTTTATAATAGCCAGGACATGGAAACAACCTAGATGTCCATCAGCAGATGAATGGATAAGAAAGCTGTGGTACATATACACAATGGAGTATTACTAAGCCATTAAAAAGAATACATTTGAATCAGTTCTGATGAGGTGGATGAAACTGGAGCCTATTATACAGAGTGAAGTAAGCCAGAAAGAAAAATACCAATACAGTATACTAACACATATATATGGAATTTAGAAAGATGGTAATGATAACCCTGTATGCGAGGCAGCAAAAGAGACACAGATGTTTAGAATGGACTTTTGGACTCTGTGGGAGAGGGAGAGGGTGGGATGATTTGGGAGAATGGCATTGAAACATGTATACTATCATGTAAGAAATGAATCACCAGTCTATGTTCGATACAGGATACAGGATGCTTGGGGCTGGGTATGAGGATGATCTAGAGAGATGATATGGGGTGGGAGGTGGGAGGGGGGTTTAGGATTGGGAACTCATGTACACCCGTGGCTGATTCATGTCAATATACGGTAAAACCAATACAATATTATAAAGCAAAATAAAGTAAAAATAAAAATTAAAAAAATAATAAAAATAATAATAATAGAAAAGAACATTATGTAATGATCAAGGGATCAACCCAAGGGGAATATGGGTAATTCTTATATGGCCATTGTAAACTTATGCACTATACACCCAAAATATTAGCACCTACATACATAAATAGCAATATATCTTAGGGGAGAAATTGACTGTAACATAGTAATAGTAGGGAACTTTAACACTCCACTTATACAAATGGAAAGAAAATACAGACAGAAAGCCAACAAGGAAACATTGGTCTTAAAGACATGGTCCTCAGCTTTTTGGCATCAGGGACAGGTTTTATGAAAGACAATTTTTCCATGGACCAGGATGGCGGTAGGGGTGGGGGGGGTGGCGGTGGGGGGGGTGGCGGTGGGGGGGGGTGGCGGTGGGGGGGTGGCGGTGGGGAGGGGTGGGGAGGTGGAAGGTGGGGTGGTTTCAGGATGATATAAGTGAATTGCATTTAGAGAGTGGTTGTAAATACACTTAACTAAAGTCTTGATAATTTTTTTTTCAGATATATCCATTGCAACTATTTTCTCCATTTCATAGGTTGCTTTTTCACTCTGTTGAATGAAAGTTTTCCTTCTGTGCAAGTTTTTAAGTTTGAGATAGTTTTGTTTTCACTACCTATGTTTTTACAAGAAATATTTCCCACATGCAATGTCATGAAGCTTTTCTCCTATGTTTTCTTCCAGGATTTTATGTCTTTAAACTTTATATGTCTTTAACGTTGGCTTAAAACTCAACATTCAGAAAACTAAGATCATGGCATCTGGTCCCATCAGTTCATGGCAAGTAGACGGAAAGAGTGACAGACTTTATTTTCATAGGCTCGAAAACCACTGCAGATGGTGACTGCAGCCACAAAATTAAAAGACAGTTACGCCTTGGAAGAAAATTATGACCAGCCTAGACAACATATTAAAAAGCAGAGACATTACTTTGCCAACAAAGGTCTGTCTAATCAAAGCTAAGGTTTTTCCAGTGGTCATGTATGGATGTGAGAGTTGGACTGTGAAGAAAGCTCTCTAAGATAACTTTTCTATTTTTGCCATCTCCCAGTGCTGTTTACCAATTCCCTCCTAAACATACATCCGTCTTTCCTCTCCAATACTCCATGTCAAGATCACCAGTGATGTCCACATTATTGATCATTTATTTCATTTAACATGCCAGAAGCATTAAACTGTCAATCCTCTTCCCTAAAACACTTTCTTCATTTGACTTGCAGATAATTACAATCATTCTGCTTATCTTCTACCCTTCCAGTTATTTCTTCTGCTTCTTTGGCTCATTCCTCTTCATCACTTCTGAAACCTCCTTTTCAATCACTTCTATTACCAAAACAAACAAACAAAAATAAACTTTCTCCTGTCACAGTATTCTTCATTTCAGTAAATGGAAGCTCCATAAGCCAAATTTTTAGGCAAAGATATCTGGATTTGGCCTAGACTCTTTACTTTCTCTCAAATTCTAAACTCTATCAGCACTAATTGACTCTGCCCTCAGTGAATTCCCACCAACTACAAGACTTCTCAACAAAGTGGCCAAAGTGATCTTACTAATAAGTGAAGCAATACTAAACACTTTTACTCTTCTATTGTCAATCAGGATTAAAGCCAAAATCCCTAGAATAATCTATATTATGTTTACCCATAGCTTCCCACTCTTACCTTTTACTACTCACTCCATCAGTATTCTAGTGTCTGTTCCTTAGTTGTATCAGGCATGATTTCTTTTCAGAGCCTTCTTCTAAATAGCTACAAAGATGACTTCCCATTTCACTTAACTTTTTACTCAAATGATACGCTTTGAGTGAAGTCTTCCTTATATGAAAACATCTCTCTTCCTCAAAATCTCATATTTATTTTCTTTGTTATATAGTGTATTTTTTTCCTCCATGGTACTCAACAATATTTCATATACTAGGTAATTAGTTAATTTTCTCAACTATTTTTTGGTGATTTCTTAAAAATAAGTTCTATGAGACAGAAAGTTCATTTCCCTTTGTTCACTCTTGTATCCTTAGCAAATGAGACACTTATTTTACATAGTGTGTGCATGCATGCTTAGTCACTTCAGTCATGTCCAACTCTGGTGACCCTATGGATTGTGGCCTGCCAGGCTCCTCTGTCCATGGGATTCTTCAGGCAAGAATACTGGAGCGGGTTGCATGCCTTCCTCCAGGGGATCTTCCCGACTCAGGGATCAAACCCACATCTCTTCTGTCTCCTGCTTTGGCAGGTGTTTTATTTTTTATTTTTTTAAATCACTAGCACCTTGCCTGGAGAATCCCAGGGACAGGGAGCCTGGTGGTCTGCCGTCTATGGGGTCTCAGAGAGTCGGACACGACTGAAGCAACTTAGCAGCAGCAGCAGCAACATCAGCACCACCTGGAAAGCCCTATATAGTGTATACTCAATATAAAAATATTTGTTTGGTGAATGTATTGGGGCAAGGAGAGGGGTATTTTAATCTGTTATTTACAATGTAAATGAAATCCAATCCCCTATTTCACATAGCTATGACATTTTCAAACAACACCATTAAATATTCTTATGGATGCAGAAATTTAGAGAGATTATTATTGATTTATTTCATGCTCAATGTCATGTGATTTTAATTTCAATACAATAAAAATTAGAAACTTTATTATTCAGAATTCTTCAGGATAAAAACTTGAGTTTAAATGAAACAGATTGTGTATGCTAGTTTTCTATTAAGAAATAATAGTTTCATTTGATTAATTCAGTTAGTAGAAACTATGACGTTTCTAAACAATATGTAATAACCAATCAATCACTAAAAGTTTATATACCTAAACAGTATGGAGAAACATTTAGCTCTCTGTTTGGCCAACCCTACCTAGTAGAAGTACCCTGCTTGATTTATGGGCTTCCCTGGTGTCTCACATGTTAAAAATATCTGCCTGCAATGAAGACCTGTGTTTGATCCCTGGGTGAGGAAGATACCCTGAAGAAAGGAATGGCAACACATTCCAGTATTCTTGCCTGAAAAAGCCTCATGGACAGAGGAGCCTGGTGGGCCACAGCCCATGGATTTGCAAAGAGTGAGGAGTGGGTGGAAAATCGGGTCCCTGCTGAAATTGGGGTTGTAGGATGGGTATATTAGGTATATTAAGCTACCCTTTGCCTGGAGCGAGAAGGCTTTTCATGGTGCTTACTTTTGTCAAGGCCTTTTGGCAGACCTGGGATGCCAGTTTCTGTAGCGCTCTGTCAGGGATATACAAAAGGCAATAAGGTCCCCCAGGAATTCAATACCATGTCATTCTTCCAGCTCTGAGGTTCCTAGGAAGTTTGCCTTCTTTCTATTTTACAGAGTTTTCCTAAGCTTATTTATTGTGCTATGTACAGGGGATTTGGGTTTTAGTAAAAGAGAGGAATGGGGTCACTCCATCTTGGCTGGAATCTAGAGCTTTATTTTATTGTTTTGTTTACTTAGTATCTTAGTCTAAAAGAAATCAATTTCCTAAAGAGTATAATTTCAATTAAATATGAAACATTTATTTTTATCATACAATCTTACTATGAAATGTCTTTAGCAATCAAGTGAATCAGAAGTTGTTTATATGCTAATTGATATCATTTTATAAAAACAAAAAAAGTCATAAGTTTTCAGATACTCCAAAGAAATCTGCATTTCTCCTGGTAACCAGATCTCAACCACAGCTTCCTCCTTAGAACTCTAAGAGAATGAAATAATTCTTAATTATATCCATTATAAACTTTTGGAAAGGGCTTATTTAAAGGTTTTATGAAATATATTCAAATGTTCAGCATTCATTTTCTTTGTATTATATCTTCTGTCCATTGTTACAAAAGCAAACTTCTATCACTAGTCCTTCTAAGCTGAGTTGTTTCTTAGGAAAAGAGATATGTGGAAAGTAAAGGGTGGTAAGAATTTTTAAATTGGGATTTTTTTCTCCAAAGTTATTTCCTTTGGTGAAATTGAAATTTAATGATATAACTTTACACTTGCACTTTATTTTGAAATAAAAAATAAATGCTCACCAAGGACATGAAACTTTTGAACATGCTTTTTTTCAGGATAAAAAATGAGAAGAAACTTTGAGACTATTTTATTCATAAATAAATTAGAATTACAATTCATATTTTTCATCTAAATACACGATTACTTAGTTTTTACAGTAAAGGATAAGAAACTTTTCCAACTCATGTAATATCTATAGTTAAATGCTAAATGTTTGAAAGATCCATATATACATAAATATGAAAAAGGAATATTAAAATTCAGTAAGTCATGATAACATCCCATAAAAATCAAAGAGTGGAGTCAGGGACTAAATTATTAAATACAGGACATGATGGTAAGAAAATTCATCAAATTACTAAGATTTGAAAGCCTAACTGAAAGCTGAAAATGTAATACTTATATGAATTAGAGACTATATTGAAAAGAGCAAGTATCTTTGTGCTAATGCCCAGAGAAATACCAAATGAACTCCTTGACCTGCGCATTTACATTAGTTTGTATTAGCACATTTGCAGTGTCCAGAATATTAATGTACTAGAGATCAGTGTGGTGTCTTAAAGCATGAATATATAATTTAAGTACTAAATGATTTTATATGATTTTGGTAAACAGCTTATATCATTCTGGTAAACATTCTGGATTTTCTAAGGCAATTTTTATTTCAAATACTCTGTTCAATGTTGTTCTAACCAAGTGTTATGTACTTTAGCACAGAAAAATGTTATCTCTACATTTTTATTTCCTTCAGTTTTTGTAATATTCCTGTCTCTACAAAATCTTTGGGTGTCATTCACAGAAAAAGTACATTGTTGCAGTATCTGCTGCCAGACATTGAAATTCCCTTCCCAAACACTGCATTTTAACCCCACTAGTACAAACAAAACCTGAAATTCATCAGAACCCAAACTATCACAATCTAGACTATGGTATGTATTAAAAAAAAAATTATTTTCTGTGATAATTCCTTTTAGAATTCTATTTCTTTCTCTCCATTTCAGAGAGGATTATTTTAGAGGATTATGAAATCATTTTAGTGGGCCCTGCTAGGCATTAAAATAATAATAATAATAGAAGCAAGTATAGAATAGTGTGGAAAAATATATATATATATACATATATACCAGAGTTCATTGCACATAGTAAGAGAAATATAATTAGACAAGAATGTATTTAGTTTATCAATGAACTTGCTTGTTATTTAATTATATTATGTACTGTGCTGTCAAATAATTAAAAGCCATTTTCGTATAAGAGGTGTTAGATATGTTAAGCTAATGTCCATTAGGCACTTGATATGTCATATACTCCACTAAGTACTTTATATGTATTTCTCTTACTTATTCCTGACCAGAATTTCATGGAATAGGTATTATTACTATTAAACATGTATAATATCATATGTGAAATGAATCGCCAGTCCAGGTTCGATGCATGATACTGGATGCTTGGGGATGGTGCACTGAGACGACCTAGAGGGATGGTATGGGGAGGGAGAGGAGAGGGGGGTTCAGGATGGGGAACATGTGTATATCTGTGGCAGATTCATGTTGATGTATGGCAAAACCAATACAATGCTGCTGCTACTGCTGCTAAGTCACTTCAGTCGTGTCCAACTCTGTGCGACCCCATAGACGGCAGCTCACCAGGCTCCCCCGTCCCTGGGATTCTCAAGGCAAGAACACTGGAGTGGGTACCAATACAATATTGTAAAGTAATTAGCTTTCAATTAAAATAAATACATTTATATTTAAAAAAAAAAAGAAAAAAGAAACTTTCCAAGCTAGAGCTTAGTGAAGTTAAGATAACCAAATTTACAAGGCTAATAGATGGTAGAGACAGGCTTCAAACCCACAGGAAGACTGTAAGTTCCATGTTATGCATTACTTTGCCCTCTGTGTGTCACAGCAATTTGTAAATAGGTGAATGTACACACTCATGCAGACATATTTACCCTACGGCATAAATCATTTTGTGAGTGAATGAAAACAGTCTGGGACATAAGACTTTTACTCCCAGGGGAAACAATGAGGCTTCACTGGATTGCAATGTGTCATAATATGGATTCAGTCAGTGTCAACCAGTGGAAAGTGTCTAGAGTTGAAATTTAGTAATGTTTAATTCAATATTATTTTTTATTGATAAAAATAATATCCAGCACCTAATATGTATATAATAATTTACCAGAAACTTTGGGGCAGTGGAAAACATATGCAAGAAATATTTCTTTTCTTGTATGAGTACAATTTCTTATTTCAAAGAAGTTTGAAGAAAGATAACTAGAAAAATGTGCATGAAAATATCAGTAATATGATTTTCATTTTGTGTGAATTTTATTCTATAAATGTAATGAGTTATGGAAAGAAATATTAGGTGCCTCACATAGACTCAGCAGTACCACTGAGCTTTCAATAGCTGGTAGACTCAGCATCCATAAGGGAGTGAAAGTTCAAGACTTTCTCTTTCTTTCCTGGGAACCAATCAGGCCTTCTGGTTTCTCCTTCAACCTTAGGGAAAGGGAGTGAGGAGCTGGAGTAATACTCTGGAGTCAGATTTAAATTGACTAAAAAGCCAAAAAGAAAAAAAAGAAAAAGCTTTTGTTTTTTTATAAACAATTGTATTCCATCCACATCAGAGTTTTTGAACAAATATTTTTATTTGCCATTTAAGGCAATTCAACTCAAACTGCTAAAGTCCGTGGATAGTAGAATCCTCAACACAGATTTATTTTAGTCACTGAAACTGGAGACAACTACTTTGTAAACTATTGTGAAGAAGCAAATGTAGATACTGAAGTCATCACTGATTGGAGATTTTCTAGTGGAGTTTGAAAGATTGTACAGAATGAATAAAGCATTATAGTGAGTCCTGTGTAGCACCTAAGCACAATTCCCACACAGATACAGGCAACACAGACAGCTCTTTGCGTTCGACAGAAACGAAGATGTACCAGAAATGAGCCCTAGATATTAAGGCAGTTTTTCAAGGTTGGTCACAAAACACTGCTCAGTGATGACTTACTGGGTGTCTGAGAGCTGTGACTTCTGGGGCTATTTGCTTTCTCAGGGCCAGGAGTCATATTTCAGTAGCTGTATATAGTAGATGCCTTACAACAAATTCAAGCCCATACCATCACCCGACAAACACTTTCTAGACACATAGTGCAAGGAAGTGTGTGTTAATTTTGAGACTGATGACTTTGGGAACATGGGTATTGGACTAGGTAGCTTTTGAAAGTGTAATGTGGGAGACCCATTTAGACTGGGTTTCAGCAGGTGTGTAGGTGCATACTGCCACACTCAGTGCCCCCAATCCTGCAGCAGGCCACCACCGACCCACACCTCCACTGGAGACTCCTGGACACTTGCAGGCAAGTCTGGGGCAGTCTCTTGTGGGGTCACTGCTCCTTTCTCTTGGGTCCTGGTGCACACAAGGCTCTGTTTATGCCCTCCAAGAGTCTATTTCCCAGGCATGTGTAAGTTCTGGTAGCTGTATAGTGGGGTTAATGGTGACCTCCTCCAAGAGGGCTTATGCCATACCCAGGTCTGCTGCACCCTGAGCTCCTGTCCCTGTGGCAGTTCACTGTTGAGCTGTACCTCCTCAGGAGACACCCAAACACAGTTCTGTCTCAGTCTCTGTGGGGTCCCAGGGTCCTGAGCACACAAGGTTTGTTTGAGCACTCTGAGCGTCTCTGCTGGGAATGGGGTTTGATTCTAAACTTGAATTCACCCCTCCTATTGTCTTGCTGGGACTTCTCCATTGTCCTTAGACATAGGGTATCTCCTCACAGCTGCTCCAGCACCTATCATTTTAATGAGGTTTCTCTTTTGAAGGAGGTTACCATTATCTTCCTTTCCTCCACCATAGTCTGGTCCCAGGTAAATAGCAGGGAGGGAACACAGATCCACCCATCAACAGAAAATTGGATTAAAGGTTTACTGAGCATGGCCCTGCCCATCAGAACAAGACCCAGTATCCCCCTCAGTCAGTCTCTCAAATCAGGAAGCTTCCATATGCCTCTTATCTTTCTCCATCAGAGGGCAGACAGACTGAAAACCATAGTCACAGAAAACTAACCAATCTGATCACATGGCCCACAACCTTGTTTAACTCGATGAAGCTATAACCCATGCTGTGTTAGGCCACCCAAGAAGGATGGGTCTTTGGTGGAGAGTTCTGACAGAATGTGGTCCACCGGAGAAGGGAATGGCAAACCACTTCAGTATTCTTGCCTTGAGAACCCCATGAACACTATGAAAAGGCAAAAAGATAGGATACTGAAAGATGAACTCCCCAGGTTGGTGGATGCCCAATATTCTACTGGAGATTAGTGGATAAATAATTCCAGGAAGAATGAAGGGATGGAGCCAAAGCAAAAACAACACCCAGCTGTGGATGTGACTGGTGATGGAAGCAAGGTCCAATGATGTAAAGAGCAATATTGCATAGGAATTTGGAATGTTAGGTGCATGAATCAAGGCAAATTGGAAGTGGTCAAATAGGAGATGGCAAGAATGAACACTGACATTCTAGGAATCAGCAAACTAAAATGGACTGGAATGGGTGAATTTAACTCAGATGACCATTATATCTACTACTGTGGACAAGAATCCATTAGAAGAAATGGAGTAGCCATCATAGTCAACAAAACAGTCCAAAATGCTGTACTTGGATGCAATCTCAAAAGCAACAGAATGACCTCTGTTCATTTCCAAGGCAAGCCATTCAATATTATGGTAATCCAAGTCTATGCCCTGACCGGTAATGCTGAAGAAGCTGAAGTTGAATGGTTCTATGAAGATCTACAAGACCTTCTAGAACTAACACCCCCAAAAGATATCTTTTTCATTATAGGGGACTGGAATGCAAAAGTAGGAAGTCAAGAGGTACCAGGAGTAATAGGCAAATTTGGCCTTGGAGTACAAAATGAAGCAGGGCAAACATTTAATAGAGTTTTGTCAAGAGAACACACCGGGCATAGAAAGCATCATCTTCCAACAACACAAGAACAGACTCTATACATGGACATCACCAGATAGTCAACAGCGAAATCAGATTGATTATAATCTTTGCACCCAAATGTGGAGAAACTCTATACAGTCAGCAAAAACAAGACCGGGAGCTGACTGTGGCTCATATCATAAACTCCTTATTGCCAAATTCAGATTTAAATTGAAGAAAGTGGGGAAAACCACTAGACTATTCAGGTACGACCTAAATAAAATCCCTTATGATTATACAGTGGAAGTGAGAAACCGATTTAAGGGACTAGATCTGATAGAAAGACTGCCTGAAGAGCTATGGATGGAGGTTTGTGACCTTGTACAGGAGACAGGGATCAAGACAATCCCCAAGAAAAAGAAATGCAAAAAGGCAAAATAGTTATCTGAGGAGGCCTTACAAATAGCTGAGAAAAGAAGAGAAGTTAAAAGTAAATGAGAAAAGGAAAAATATACCCATTTGAATGCAGAGTTCAAAAGAATAGCAAGGAAAGATAAGAAAAGCTTTCTCGGTGATCAATGCAAAGAAATAGAGGGAAATAATAGAATGGAAAAGACTAGAGATCTCTTTAAGAAAATTAGAGATACCAAGGGAACATTTCATGCAAAGATGGGCTCAATAAAGCACAGAAATGGTATGGACCTAACAGAAGCAGAAGATGTTAAGAAGAGGTGACAAGAATACACAGAACTATACAAAAGAGATCATCATGACACAGATAACCATGATGGTATGATCACTCACCTAGAGCCAGACATCCTGAAATGTAAAGTCAAGTGGACCTTAGGAAGCATCACTACGAACAAAGCTAGTGGAGGTGATGGCATTCCAGTTGAGCTATTTCAAATCCTAAAAGATGATGTTGTGAAAGTGTTGCACTCAACATGCCAGGAAATCTGGAAAACTCAGCAGTGGCCACAGGACTGGAAAAGGTCAGTTTTCATTCCAATCCCAAAGAAAGGCAATGCCAAAGAATGCTCAAACTACTGCACAATTGTACTCATCTCACATGCTAGCAAAGTAATTCTCAAAATTCTCCAAGCCAGGCTTCAACAATATGTAAACCATAAACTTTCAGATATTCAAGGTAGTTTTAGAAAAGGCAGAGGAACCAGAGATCAAATTGCCAACTTCTGTTGGATCATTGATAAAGCAAGAGAGAATTCCAAAAAAAAACATCTGTTTCTGCTTTATTGGAAATGCCAAAGCTTTTGACTGTGTGGATCACCACAAACTGTGGAAAATTCTGAAAGAGATGGGAATACCAGACCACCTGACCTGCCTCTTGAGAAATCTATATGCAGGTCAGGAGGTAACTGTTAGAACTGGACATGGAACGACAGACTGGTTCCAAACAGGAAAAGGAGTACATCAAGTCTGTAGAATGTCACCCTGCTTATTTAACTTATATGAAGAGTACATCATGAGAAATGCTGGGCTGGATGAAACACAAGCTGGAATCAAGATTGCTGGGAAAATATCACTAACCTCAGATATGCAGACAGCAACCACCTTTATAACAGAAAGAACAGAGGAACTAAAGAAAGTCTTGATTAAAGTAAAAGAGGAGAGTGAAAAAGTTGGCTTAAAACTCAACATTCAGTAAAGTAAGATCATGGCATCTGGTCCCATCACTTCGTGGCAAATAGATGGGAAAATAAGGAAACTTGTCACACTTTATTTTTTTGGCCTCCAAAATCACTGCAGATGGTGATTGCAGCCATTAAATAAAAAGGCACTTACTACTTGGAAGAAAAGTTATGACCACCTAGACAGCATATTGAAAAGCAGAGACATTACTTTGCCAACAAAGGTCCATCTAGTCAATCCTATGGTTTTTCCAGTAGTCATGTATGGATGTGAGAGTTCAACTATAAAGAATGCTGAGTGCCAAAGATTTGATGCTTTTGAACTGTGGTGCTGAAAAAGATTCTTGAGAGTCCCTTGGACTACAAGGAGATCCAATCAGTCCATCCTAAAGGAAATCAGTCCTGAATATTCATTGGAAGGACTGATGCTGAAGCTGAAACTCCAGTACTTTGGCCACTTGATGCGAAGAACTGATTCATTTGAAAAGTCCCTGATGCTGGGAAAGAATGAAAGCAGGAGGAGCAGGGGACAACAGAGGATAAGATGGTTGGATGATATCAGTGATTCAATGAGCATGAGTTTGAGCAAGCTCTGGGAGTTGGTGATGGGCAGGGAGGTCTGGTGTGCTGCCTTCCATGGGGTCCCCTAGCGGCAGACACGACTGAGTGACTGAACTGAAAGGTGTGGTATGTTGCTCCAAGCCATACTTGACTGAACCTTCTAATCTCTTCAGAATTAGTCAGACTGATGAGAGAAATGAGAGATGGAATACTGTTGGTTTTCCTATCTGAGGGAGACCAGGAAATTATTGTTTTATTATTGTATTCCACCTAGGGTTGCAGAAAGCTCATCTCACCTGTGAAAAGTCCTGACCCAGCTAGAGTCCAAGATGAATCAATGCTTCGACCTTCTCAACCCTACTTTGCAAGAAGGCAGAGGATGAATGTCTACTGCAGTCCTGTTCATATTCCTACAACTTCTCCCCACTTCTATCACCCATGCCGTCACAAATCATGGTTATCTGAAAACTCCCTTCTTTCCCATATGCGTATTAGTTGGAAACCTTATTTGTTTTCAGTCCATGACTGTCCTGGCTCCTGTGAAGTTTGCTGCTGCAGTAACCATAAAAACACCTTCTCTGCTCTGTCCATTGCTGTTTCAGGGAGTCTTTCTTACCCTTTAGTGGGAGAAGCTGCCTGTGCCTTGAACCCATCCTCCGCTGGAAATCTTTTGCTTCAAGTCTGGTTGTTGCCCTCTGAAAGCAGTCCAACGCCTGCGCCCAAGACTGGACTTCGATTTTTTTGCTTCGTGTTTGTTAGGGAGCCCTGCCTCTCTGACTTGCACTTCTGCTCTGACAGAACCTCCAGCTTTCCCTTTGCCACAGGGCAAAGTAGGGTTAAGAAGGTCTAAGTATTTGGGGACAAACAAGGCAGAAGTATTGGCAAGTTGTTTGTGAAAACCTGTGTGTGTCTAGTAATCACCATTTAAATCACTTGATTTCATTTATTATTTAACAATTTACCATAAAAGCAGAGAAGCTTGTGTAGATCCTATTTCTTTAAATTCAGAAAGTCTTAATTTCTATGAAATATTCTTCCATTCTGAAGGCTGCAATTAGTGTTGTGATGGGACTCTGCCTTGTCAACTTTAGAGAGTAGGGAACATTTCCAGAAATAAGGCAGACTTCCTGGCTGTGTCTCTTGTTTATGAAATATTTTATACATTGACATTTAGAAATTTCTATTTACTTGCTCTCAGATGGTCATATATCATGTAAAAGAAAATTAGAAACGATTATAACTTTCCCAAGTCAGAGAAAATTCTACATCTAGCACATTGTGCATTTTTCCTATGTACCATTTAAAAAATACGTTTCTAAATTCCAATTGCCTTTCTAACTCTACCACTAGTAATGATGATGGACTTAGTGATTTTCCAGCACGACTTTGAGTGCAATTCAATTCAGGCATTTGCCCTTACATTCTGATGTTTTGTAACAGAAATACAGGTGATATAATTTGCCATATAATGTAGTCATACTGTATGGGTATCTCTTCTTTTAGGTAGATATTTTTATGATTCTAATTAAGAAAAAAATTCACAGTAAGAAATTATCAAAGTACAAATGAGAAAGTGAAAAGTATATAAAGTGCTTGAAATGGGCTAGACATTGTAGATGGTTTTTTTTTTAGAATAAATTAAAAGAAATTATGATCAATTCTAATGAAGCAGGACACTGCTAATATGTCAAACACATTATATAAGGTAGAAATTGAACTTCTGAGGCTTGTGCTAACATTCTGCTGTTCAGCTTTATCAAGTCAGGGAACAAAGGGAGAAATGTGCAACAGTAGAAGAACTGTAATATGATAAGACCATCATCAGTGAGATATTTCACCTGCCAACCCTCCACCAAAGTGACAGAGGTTTTAATACAGCAATTATTTGGACAAGATATGGCCTTATTTCAAAAATCCATTTCATATTTAGTCATATACCTTTCGTGGATAGAGACAGTGGTTGGCTTGGCACTGTCTCAGTAATATATCTTGAATCCTTTTGTTTGTGGTTTGTAGCAAGAGCTCGTTGTCATTTCTGCAGCATACTGAGACAAGGCAAAGCCTTGCCATTTTTCCTTACTAAAGGAAGTACAGTAGTATGATGCTGGTTTAAAAAATCTTATTTGTGAGAATAGATCAAACTTTATTTAATTTTTCTGTCTTAACAGCTCCTGTAACATCATTTTTTTTTTCACACTCAGTATATACTTTGCCATTGTTTTTCTAGACGAATTTTTTTAAAGGTAGCTCTGTGAATATTTATGTATTTGTTCAATATATATTCACTGCTGCTGCTGCTAAGTTGCCTCAGTCATGTCCGACTCTGTGAGACCCCATAAGACGGCAGCCCACCAGTCTCTGCCGTCCCTGGGATTCTCCAGGCAAGAACACTGGAGTGGGCTGCCATTTCCTTCTCCAATGCATGAAAGTGAAAAGTGAAAGTGAAGTCGCTCAGTTGTGTCCAACTCTTAGTGACCCCATGGACTGCAGCCCACCAGGCTCCTTCGCCCACGGGATTTTCCAGGCAAGAGCACTGGAGTGGGGTGCCATTGCCTTCTTCGATATACTCATTAGTAATCTACTGAGTGCCAGCCGCTGGTCTTTGTATCTAATTAAATATAAATACCAGAAAAGAATCGGTTACGTGGCTCCATTAATGTTGATTAGAAAAGTCCCTTTATGCTATGGGCAAGAGTGAAACAAAGGAAAGCCACTTCTTGAAAAACAATTTGGTGTTTTGGAGAACCACTGGGAAATTTACTTTGTTTCTGATAAATAATAGTTCAAATTATAGGAAGCAAAACCAACCAAATTTTACCATGTTTCCTGTAACATGTGGCATTACAAGAACTAATCATCCTAACAACCTCTAGAAAATAATCCTTCAAGGGTTTTATAGAGTTGTCAAAACTATCTTTCTGAGTTTGACTTTGGCTCACTTGTGGATACCCATGGTCTAAGATTTACCTCACAGCCACACAGCTCTGAAGCAGACCATGCTATGATGATCCATTATTATTGGAAGCGTGTGTGAGATTTTATATCATATAAGCATTTCATTACTGAAGCTTAATTCTATAAATTCCTAATTCATTATTTGAAGGTCATAACAAAGAAATGACAATTTTACCCTTTATCTCTCAAAATATGAGTAATTAATTTTTGTATTGTAGTTATAGTCTTGAGTTCCTTTCAAGGAAGGAGTTTCCATTTTATTTTATCTATTTTTGCTTTGTTTATGCCAACAAAATCATCTGCTTGTTTATTACCGTCACTCCAATTAAGTCCTGTATGCATTAAAGGAACATAAGGACAGCCTGATTAGAAAAAATAAAGCAAGGGTAAATAGTTTAAGTATAAATACAGTAAGAAGTAGCATTAAAATAACAAGTAACATGCCATGAACTCCTAAGTGGTTGACTTTGATACCCAGTTAGGTTCTTAAGTCTTGACTTCTTGCTTTTTTCACTATGGATCTCCTTGATTCTAAGTTTTAAATATCAGGATCTACATGGATGTAGTTTTCATGTCACCATGCACATTCATCTTACTTTATTGCAATTGTTTTCGTTACGTGTCTTTTTCAATCTGTGGTCTTCCCAAAGGCCTGAGTATATCTATTGTGCTACTACTGTGTCCTTTGTATTTAGCATAGTGCTTGGCAGACAGGAAGCCTTAAAAATAATATGTAGAAAGAACAAGTTAATACTTAAAAATGATGACTATTTTCTCATGGATAATAAGGATTATTATGGCAAGGATTATTATTACTCTCTTACCAACTTAAACATGCATATTTCTCCCTGAAGTTTCAAGTCCCTAGAAGAAGAGATTAAAAACCTTTTTCCCCCTTGGGGCAGAAAGTGGAAATTAACAACAATAAAAAAAGTGGATATATGAAGTATTATTAAATGTACTTTAAAAATATAATTTTTGGGGTATGAAATCAGTGACCAAAGAAAATGTAGCCCATACCAGTTGTTCTTGAGATCATGCATGTTTAATTTAAAATTATTTGAATTAAACACTTGAATAAAATAATTAGAAATTAATTTGGATAATTATCAGCAAATTATGATTGCATGTGCTCTGAAGAATTCTCCTAGGAAAAGTGACAAGATATCATAAAAGACAGACACAGAGTGAGACAGAATAAAAATAAGAGAATTTTATTTTTATGAAGCATTTTTCAGTTTATTAATCACATTCCAAACATTTTCTCATCTTATCTTCACAAAAACTCTGTGGTGAAGTGGGACTTATTATCCTCATTTTACAGAAACTGGGTCTCAAAAAACTTAAGGACTCAATTTGTAGCAACAAAAGCTGATGAGTAGAGGAATCAGGTCTCAAGCTCATTTCTAGTATTTTCAAATTCCATTGTTTTTCTATCAAGAAGTCTTATGTTTCAGGGGAAATATTCTGCAGAGGATCTATTAGATAGAGTCAATTGCTCGTTTTCAGAAAACTGGGGAAAAAAAAAGATTTAAAAATGTAGAATCTTCCCTAAACATAGTACCACACTATTTAATCTGGCTCTCTCTAAGCTATCACTAGCAGCAGTTTATACTTCTTTAATACCTCACTTTCACCATTTCCCTGCCTTAAATAGATGCTTATCTTTGACACGTTTCTCTACTTTCACATGAACATTTAAAAAATTGACTTTAAGAATTTTCAAACACTGGTTTCATTGCTTCACACCTTTTGTGACGTCTTCTCTTGTCTTGAACCCCACATTCAAACCTAAGTTGGGGATTCCTTCTCACGTTGGCAGAATATCTCATGTGGATTTCCAGTGTGTACTTACCAATTACACTTTAATTGTATGCATTTATTTCCACTTAACTCTGAGATCTTCCAATTGAGTTTATTGACGCATTAAAAAAATAATGTGCATAGGAGGGACTGTGCTAAATATTGAAAATACAAAGTTAAGAGCAGGCACTTTTTTATCTTTGATGAAATTAAACTTAGTAGGAGAAAGCATGCATACAAATTGGTTATCCAATACAATGTGGAGGGGGAGGATGTGCACTAGACCATCAATGCACCCTGTGAACAGGGTCTAGGGATACTTGGTTTCTCAATGTGAATGCTGAACTGTCAGTTACTTCCTATACTAAGAATTCTAAATCCCTGTTTAGTGAAATCAAAATACACTTTTTTTCTTCCATGAAAGTCAAGGTAAGATGAGAATGATTATTGTAATCACCAAGATTCCCTTTGTATTGATTGGCTGTAGAAGTAGCCAGATCATGGAAGGTTATTTTAAATTTCACCTAGCTGGGATTAACATATACACACTACTATATATAAAATAGATAATCAACAAGGACCTACTGTATAGCACAGGTATCTCTACTCAATAAACGTTCTGTAATAATCTATGTGAGGAAAGACTCTGAAAAAATACATATGTATATGTATAACTAAAACATTTTGCTGTATATTGGAAACTAGCAAAATATTTTAAATCAGCTATACTCCAATATAAAATAAAACTTAAAACAAAATTCCATCTAGCTGGACGTTCCCATTGTTGGCCAGTGTAGACCTGGCTGTACAGCAATTATAGGAAAATATTATTAGGTGTGTTATATTGTAACAATACATGTTTTATATTTTTATAAAATACTGATTAAAATGTAAATATATTAATCTCCAAAAATGATGATGAATTGTTAAATGGAATGCAAGATTCATATTTTCCAAAAGAATTTGCAAAAGTGATTCTAAGTCAAGTAAAAGAACCAATGCATGGGTAATCTGCAAATTAGTTTCAGTAGATAAATCATAGTTCCAATTAGATTGTAGTCATAGCCTTCTATTAAGGGAAGCTGTAAGAATACAGGAAGTTTTGAGAGCTGAAACTTTGAGAAGCTTCAGAAACGTGATGTTCCAAACCTCCATGAACAGCTGCTAGGGAGTCTCTAGTCAGCTCTCTAGGACCTTATGCCTAGCCACAGGGAAGTGCAGCTTAGAACAGCTATTATCACACATGGAGGCCCCTGAGAAAGTTGGCAGCATCCCATGAGCATGAATAAACATCACAGAGATGCCATCGCATAAACAGGCATAAGCATTTGTGAGCACAGCGGTAGGTATGCCTGTCCACACTTATCTTGGTGATTACAATAATTACTCTCATCTTCCCTTCTTGGCCATCCCTTTTTACAGTGATAATCACTCCCACATTGCCCTGTACATCTATGAACTAGACCTAATCTCTATTCATTTCCCACCTCTGGAACATAAGCTCTGTGACTATACACCCTTGACTATATACTAGATGAATTCCTCCACATTTTTTACCTTAATTAAAACTTGAAGATATTGTTTCCTTACAATGCTCTCAAGGAGAGAATCTTTTCTTCTTTTATAACTTCATGAATCTCTGGGTGTGAAGGTGTAGAATATTATTTTCTTTTTCATCAACACCATTTTTCTCCATTGTTCGCTCTTGTTTCTCTTCCTTTCTTGCCCACCTAGAATATATGATATGTTATTTCAATTATTCTCTTAGAAGGAGGATATCCTTTTTTTTTTCTTCTTATAGTGCTAGGAAACTCCAAACATGGATGAGCTGTGATATTTCAACCTCAATAACTTCACCTCAGTAGCTAAACATTGACAGAGAACAGGGCAGCACTCACCTGCCTTGTTTCAATTAAATTACTGTTCTTGGAATTTCTTTACTTCAATTTTCTAGTGAGCTTGCTTTCCAACTCTTACAGATGGTTTCATTCTTCCCACTCCTACAACTCTGCTGCTGCTGCTGCTGCTAAGTCACTTCAGTCGTGTCCGACTCTGTGTGACCCCATAGATGGCAGCCCACCAGGCTCCCCCGTCCCGGGGATTCTCCAGGCAAGAACCCTGGAGTGGGTTGCCATTTCCTTCTCCAATGCATGAAAGTGAAAAATGGAAGTGAAGTCGCTCAGCCGTGTCCGACTGTTTGCGACCCCATGGACTGCAGCCTACCAGGCCGTCCATGGGATTTTCCAGGCAAGAGGACTGGATTGGGGTGCCATTGCCTTCTCCACCTACAACCCTAGTCTCCCGTATACACCTCCTCTTTACCTCACAGCAGAGGACCTCATGCCCATCAAGGCATGTTTTTACCTGGATTTCTGCAACAGCCTATGGAGTAGTACCTTTGATCCCATACTCACTGCCCTCAACTCAAGTTTCTGTTTGTTGTAAAAATGTCCTTTGGATTATGTTACTCAACTGCTTAAAATCCTTCAAGGGCTTCCCACTGTACTTAGAATACAATCTGACCTCTATACTCTTCAAGGAGATGACTATCTGGACCTCCCTACTTCAAATTGGTGGCTCTATGGATACTCTGGTGCTCTATTCACTTTTTCGAATATTCCAAGTTTTGTCTAGCCTTGAGGGGTGTTTTTCTCTGCCTAAGACACTTCTTACTATCAACACATGACTAGATTTTTCTCTTCCTTTACATCTCAGAAAATGTCTCCTTTTCAGCCAGGATTTCCTTAACCACTGTACCTAAATAGTCCCTGATTCTTCAGTTCCCAATATAAGCCTCATGTTTGTTTATTTCCTACATAATATAGAAAAAAAAAAAAAAAAGGACCATACAACCATAATACATACATAATGAAGTCATACTTTTTTCCTGTTCTTTGGCCAGTTTCTTTCTTGCTCCTTTACAGATATGCATGGAGAGAGAGCTGCTAAATTCTTACCTCCTGGTGGAGTGGCAGATTATTTATCTACATTTTTACTGTATTTATCACATTATGGCAAGGTTTTAATATATGTACTGAATTTTAGAGTCTAAATTTTATGCTTTCCTATATTTATCTCCCTCCTTATAGTGGAAGAGAGCTAATAAGGACAAAGACCACTTAACTTTCTTTCAATATTTCTGTGTTGTATGTGTTCAGTCACTCAGTCGTGTCCAACTCTTTGCAACCCCATGAACTCTAGCCCACCAGTCTCTTTCTTTACAGATAAGAATGCTGGAGTGGGCTACCATTTCCATCTCCAATGTGTTCTGTACTCAGTAATAAATACATATATATATATATTTTTCCACAGAATATCCAACTTCACTTCAAGAATATTTAAATTAGAGCATTTATATGTATGCATATACTTTTCTACTTGAATTCAAAATTTTTTAAATTTTTCAGAAAACTAAATTTGAAATTTTCAATGACACTTAGTCTCTTTCATCATTTTTCCTTCTTAAAGTTTCAGATTTAGAAATCAAATTCCAAAACTTAGACTTGCACAGGTTACTCTATGCCTCAGTTATTCTATAAGCCTCTGATTATAAGCCAACTGCTACTTAAGTAGATTGAGCAAAACACTGTTTCTATAACATATTAGTATTATAGAGGGGGAAAAAACACTCTCCAAGTTAATTTAACAAATGCTGGTTTTAAAAAAACTATGCCACCACAGAAATTCACAAATTAATATGAGAAAATGTCTTGCAAATTGCATTGGGTATACCTATATATCCTTGAAATCCTTATATTTTAGACTGCTGTTTCATAGTGCTAATACCTAAAATATGTAGTATTCATGATAGAGTGAGTATATTCGTAATAGATTAATAGATTTATATCTTTACCAGTATTTCAAACTATTTAATTTTTTGAAGTTTTGATGGAGAACAGCAATTACTTGTTTCCTCTAATTCTGGTTCTGGATATTTTCAATTGAAAAACATTTGGGTTACCATTTTTAGAATATCCAGTTGCAGTAAAATAAAAGGATTCCATACCCTGATTGCTGTGGGCTATTTCTTGAACCCCTACCACCACCCTACAGAGACATATGGCTCTGTCTGTGCTAATTTCTTGATATGGCTTGGAAGAGCCTAGCAGAGCACTCCGACCTGGTTATGTCAGTCCCATCAGTCACCCATCAGCTCCAGCTTGCTTAGCCGATAGACTATCACAAGGTACCCGTCTTCACTTCCTCTATGGCTACAATGCAAAAATAGCTAATTCTACTGTATTATCTGCTTGATTTTCGTCTTTCCAACAATTTCTATTATTCATACTAACTCTACTTTCCATCTTCCAGATAAAAAGGTTAAAAGACAATTTCTTCTCATTATTTCATAAATAAAAATCATGCTTTTTGAAGACAAAAGAAGATTTATAGTCTATGAGTAAGGTGTGTGCATGTGTGTGTGCTTAGTCACTCAGTCGTGTCCAGTGCTTTGCGACCCAGCGTAGCCCACGAGTGTAGCTCACGAGTGTAGCCCATGAGGCTCCTCTGTCCATTTGTAGTACAGTGCTTATTCCTAGGATATAAGAATTTTAATAATCTCACAGACAGATTGTTCTAACCAAAGTAGTATTGAATAGGTTTTATGTGCATATTTGGTTGACTAAAATTTGATTGAAAGTATATCTTTGCTTCATTTTATATATTTTGTAAATATATAACCTTTAAAATATTTTATAATTTATCTTATTTTGAAATTGTCTATCCTAGCTATTTTTAAATGTTCACATGTGTGTATGTGTATACTAATGTCCATATTTAATATAATTTGTGTATATATTTTTTCAGTTTCGAGCAGGGGTCCCCAACTTCTAGACCACAAACCAGTACCTTCTGTTAGATCAGCAGTGGCATTGACTAGAAATAAAGTGCACAATAAATGCAATGCACTTGAATCATCCTGAAAGCATCCCCCAGTCCTGGTCCATGGAAAAACTGTCTTCCATCAAACTGGTCCCTGGTGCGAAAAAGACTAGGGGGCCACTGGCTTAAAGGAATACAAGGTTATCAGAAAACAGACAGAAAATCATATGGTTGCTTTAATTTCAACTACTATTAGCTCTATACCGTTTGAAAACCCATCAAGAAACGGAACAACATAGTGTAAGCATTGGGTTTGTAATTATTGCATCCTTTTGTAAGCTATCACATTGATAAAATTATTGATGCCTTGAGTTAATTATAATTTTTATAATAAGATGATTGATGTAAAATGATCAAGCTTAAAGAATAATAAAAAAATTGAATAACATGTACACTACTGATAACTATGAAGCCGCTGTATTCTCCTTCCCAATGTATTTCTTGCACCCTTTCACCCAGGCATTCTCCAGCATAAATAGTGTTTTTTTTACTTCCCAAATATCCCAAATGCAAATCAAGCTGAGATATAACTTGCTTTTTCAAACCATTTTTAGCTTGTGTAATTTAAACATGTAAATGTGTGTCATTCTAGTTCTGTAACATTTATTCCATGAAGCTTGTTTTGATTTTTACTTATCCATTTCACTGTTAATGGAATTTTAGAATATTCTGTTTTTTTTCCCTTTATTTTTCTTTTCTTCTGTCTCTTCCATACTGTCATTCTTTTTCCTATATTTTCTCTTTCTTTTTCCTATTTTAAGCAATATTAATACAAATATTTCTGTATCTATTTCTTGGTACACACATGTGAGTGGAATTGTTGATTCATCAGGTATGCAGATGTCTCAATGCATTTATTGTAATATTGAATTGTTTTCAAATAATATTGTATGCATTTACATTACTACCAACAGAATATGAAAGATTCTGGATGAAAATTCCTGTATTCTGCATTTTTTCTAAAGTTGGGTGTGCTTTTTTTTTTTAATTTTTGTTTTTCTTTTTTTGTGCCAAAGTTGGGAACATAATTATATCTCATTGTGGTTTTACTTTGTATACTCCTGTTCACAAATGAGGGTGATCATATTTTCAAACACTTGAAGGCCATTTATTTTGCTCAAAGAATGTCAAGACTTTTGCCCTTTTTTTCTTTTATTTGTCTTTATCCTACTATAAGAGTTCTTTATTCTTTAAAATAATCTTTCACATATATCTTGCAAAAGTATTACAGTTTGTGGCTTTTCTTTTCAGTGTCCCTTTTCTCTAATTTTTAATCAATTGAGCTCTCAATTTAGCTTAAGCTTTATCAATTTTTTGTGATTGGTACATTCAAGTCTTGGAAATAATTTTATATTCTGTTATTATATGGTTTCCTTCTATCATATTTAGAAATTAAATTTTGAGAATGGTATAAGGTAGGCCAGCAATATGCCAGCAAATCTGGAAAACTCAGCAGTGGCTACATTGGAAAAGGTCAGTTTTCATTCCAATCCCAAAGAAAGGCAATGCCAAAGAATGCGCATTTTACCACAAAATTGCACTCATCTCACAGGCTAGTAAAGTAATGCTCAAAATTCTCCAAGCCAGGCTTCAGCAGTACGTGAACCGTGAACATCCAGATGTTCAAGTTCGTTTTAGAAAAGGCAGAGGAGCCAGAGATCAAATTGCTAACATCCACTGGATCATGGAAAAAAGCAAGAGAGTTCCAAAAAAACATCTATTTCTGCTTTATTGACTATGCCAAAGCCTTCGACTGTGTGGATCACAATAAACTGTGGACAATTCTTTAAGAGATGGGAATACCAGACCACCTGACCTGCCTCTTGAGAAACCTATATGCTGGTCAGGAGGCAACAGTTAGAACTGGACATGGAACAACAGACTGGTTCCAAATAGGAAAAGGAGTACATCAAGGCTGTATATTGTCACCCTGCTTATTTAACTTATATAAAGAGTACATCATGAGAAGCGCTGGGCTGGAAGAAATACAAGCTGGAATCAAGATTGCTGGGAGAAATATCAATAACCTCAGATATGCAGATGACACCACCCTTATGGCAGAAAGTGAAGAGGAACTAAAAAGCTTCTTGATGAAAGTGAAAGAGGAGAGTGAAAAAGCTGGCTTAAAGCTCAACATTCAGAAAACAAAGATCATGGCATCCAGTCCCATCACTTCATGGGAAAGAGATGAGGAAACAGTGGAAACAGTGTCAAAGTTTATATTTGCAGGCTCCAAAATCACTGCAGATGGTGAATGCAGCCATGAAATTAAAAGACGCTTACTCCTTGGAAGGAAAGTTATGACCAACCTAGACAGCATGTTGAAAAGCAGAGACATTACTTCACCAACAAAGGTCAGTCTAGTCAAAGCTATGATTTTTCCAGTGGTCATGTATAGATGTGAGAGTTGGACTGTGAAGAAGGCTGAACACCAAAGAATTGATGCTTTTGAACTGTGGTGTTGGAGAAGAGTCTTGAGAGTCCCTTGGACTGCAAGGAGATCCACCCAGTCCATTCTGAAGGAGATCAGCCCTGGGTGTTCACTGGAAGGACTGATGCTAAAGCTGAAACTCCAGTACTTTGGTCACCTCATGCGAAGAGTTGACTCATTGGAAAAGACTCTGCTGCTGGAAGAGATTGAGGGCAGGAGGAGAAGGGGACGACAGAGGATGAGATGGCTGGATGGCATCAGCGACTTGATGGACGTGAGTTTGAGTGAACTCTGGGAGTTGGTAATGGACAAGGAGGCCTGGTGTGCTGCGATTCATAGGGTTGCAGAGTTGGACACGACTGAGCAACTGAACTGAACTGATAAGGCAGGCATTATAGTTCTCACGTGAATAGTAAGCTTTTCCAACACCAGCTGGATAGCCCATTCTTCAACAGTGATCTGTAGTGTATTTTGTCTACCCCATTGCTTGGTCTTTTTTTGTACCAGATACGACTGGCTTTACTATGCTGACTCATATAAATCTTACTAACTATTAATTCAGGTTTGTCCAATGTGTTTTTTTTTTTTTTTTTCATAAGGCTCTTGGTTATATTTGCCTTTTTTATTTTTCTGTTATTAACATTTAGCATTAACAGGTCAAGTTATCCCAAACAAAAAAGTAAACCACAAAACAAATATAAATATTATTGGAATAAGAAATTCATTGAACTTATTAACATATTTGAGAAGGAGTGATATATTACCATTTATGTATTATTTAAGGTTTTTCAATAATACTTTATATCTGAACTTGAAAATTTTTATAGAATCTTTATCAAATACTTTATTTTTTTAATGGGGTTTATTTTGCTACTTAATTTATAAGCATAGGTTTATTGAGTTTAACCTCTGCTAAATTTGTGATATAAAATTGAAATCTCTTATTTGCTGTTTGATCTCTGCTACATCTATAGATACAGATCTTTTTGCATTTTTTAATGCTCTTCTGCACTCCTTCATTCTCTCCCTCCCTCCCCTCTTTTCTCTCTGTTTGTTCCTCTCTCTTGCACACACACACACACACACACACACACACACACACACACATTTTGCAATTCTGCTTCTGTATTAATCTTGGCATAGATTTGACAATTCTAGATTTTACAACTCAAGTGCTTTGTTAAATTTGTTTTACTATAATATTAAGTCATAATTTACTAATTACTTCTCACATTGTTTCATTTCTGTGTTTTTATTTTGTTGTCCTTTAATATCTGTTAGATGATTTAATTACTTGATTTGTATTCTTTCTTTTAATTACAAAAAGGTTCTAAGTGTAACATTGATTCTTAGCTGAATATCAAAATTTTGCTGTAGCTTTTAAAAATTCATTCCTAATTTTTTAAAAAAAATTCTGTAGAATGCTTTTCTTAACCCACAAATTCTTTTGAATTGTATTTTTAACTTATAACCTGATGACTTTCTCTGTTTGTTATTTTCTCAGTCTGAATTACTTTTGAATTAATAATATGATCTGCAATAAACACATCTATTTAATTTTTTTTTCTGGCAAAGTGTATATTCTGTCTTTTATATCTTAGAGAAGAATGTTCATTCCCCAATATTGTGCAATGTTACATTTTTAAAGCTTCTTAATTGTGTTACTCAAATCTCTATTATTCTAACTGATTCATTTTTCAATCTGACTTATAGTTTACTGAGAGAGGTTTATAAATTTGTGGATTTGTCCATTTTTCCTGATTTCATCAGTTTTTCTTCTTCATTGTTAAAGCTATATTGCTCATTTTAAAGAGATTTTAAGTATTGTGTCTTTTTTATAACTTGAATATTTCATGACTACATCATGATTCTACTTATCTACTTTCTCTGTGTGGCTGCAACAATATCTTCCAACCCTCACGTCTCTCTAACAGTGTGACTTTGACACTCCTTCCCTTGAAGGTACGTGTTTGCTTGCTCCTCCTGAATTTGGGAAATTTGTGGTTAAGGAGGAAGTAGTAATAATAATATGTGCCTTCCAAGACTAGTTTATAAAGGCAGTGATACTTCCTCTTGTCTGCCATGCTGTGAGGAACATCAAGGAGACCATGTAACTGAAGAATGTGAGGAGACCACGTGGAGGTCAGGTCTAAGGTGGGAGCTGGTGAATAGCAAGTCTTGGAAGAAAGGCTCTTGCAGATGATTCTTACCCCTTACATTGGATCAGCCCCAGACTTTCAAAATTCTCAACCAGGGTCCCAGATGTTAAGACTCAGAAGCAGGCTGTCCCTGTGTACTGTTTGGATTACTGACCCACAGAATACAAAAATAAAATGTTTTAAGTCACTATTGAGGAAGTGATTTATTTTGCTTGAATGGAGTAGTCAGAGTCATCTGATCACAATTAGTCACGTCAGCACTCCTTTGATTATTATTTCTGTGATATGTCACTTAAGATTTAGAACAGTTGTATGTAACTGTAGACCCAAAGTCAACTGCAAGATTTCTTTTTTCTCCTACAAAAATGAAGCCTGAAGATAAGCAACCCAAAACTGAAATGACAAAGTCACAGTTACCATGAAACTCTGCACCTTATCTCTTTCTCCTATGCCATCTTTATCACGATGCTCTAATTTTCACCTTCGCCTCAGATCCACACCCTAGGCGGTAGAGAGGGGAAATGAGAGGAGTGCAGAATGAGTCTTCCTCCCAACTGAGGGGATCTTGAGTTAAGAGATTTCCTCAAAGGCACCACTTAAGCTTCATTGGTTACACTTACTGAAAAGGAGCAGGGAAAATGCAGTTCTAAGCCTGACAAACTGCCATTCGGAAGAAAATCAGCATTCAGTTACTAAGACAAACTGAAAAAAAAACTATTTAAAGTATTCCCTACTAGCATTTTCTGTTACAAGTGGCATATCTGTTACTTTTATTATAATAAAAGTAATAGCTTTACTATTCTAGATTGCCTCTCATGAATGGTACATAGCTGCAGTTTTTGCAATTGGGGGGCCATTTTGGCATATTATTAATATATTAATATTTATTGTGATTATATTCCTATCTAATAAATTACTTTGTGTCTATTTTTCTATTTGTTATTGTGAATCTCTCAAACTTTAACGAGTATAGAGATTTATTAGGGACTAATATCAGGGACCTGATAATCTCAGATATGCAGATAGCATCACCCTTATGGCAGAAAGTGAAGAGGAACTAAAAAGCTTCTTGATGAACGTGAAAGAGGAGAGTTAAAAAGTTGGCTTAAAGGTCAACATTCAGAAGACAAAGATGATGGCATCTGGTCCCATCACTTCATTGGAAATAGACGGGGAAACAGTGGAAACAGTGTCAGACTTTATTTTTGAGGGCTCCAAAATCACTGCAGATGGTGATTGCAGTCATGAAATTAAAAGACGCTTACTCCTTGGAAGAAAACTTATGACCAACCTAGAAAGCATGTTGAAAAGCAGAGACATTACTTTGCCAACAAAGGTCCATCTAGTCAAGGCTATGTTTTTTCCAGTAGTCATGTATGGATGTGAGAGTTGGACTGTGAACAAAGCTGAGCGCTGAGGAATTGATGCTTTTGAGCTGTGGTGTTGGAGAAGACTCTTGAGAGTCCCTTGGACTGCAAGGAGATCCAACCAGTCCATTCTAAAGGAGATCAGGCCTGGGATTTCTTTGGAGGGAATGATGCTAAAGCTGAAACTCCAGTCCTTTGGCCACCTCATGTGAAGAGTTGACTCATTGGAAAAGACTCTGATGCTGGGAGGGATTGGGGACAGGAGGAAAAGGGGACGACAGAGGATGAGATGGCTGGATGGCATCACTGACTCGATGGATGTGAGCCTGAGTGAACTCCAGGAGTTGGTGATGGATAGGGAGGCCTGGCGTGGTGCGATTCATGGGGTTGCAAAGAATCGGACATGAGTGAGCGACTGAACTAACTAAGGTACTAATATCAGGGACTAGTAATCCATATTTTTATATTACTCTGAAAAGTTGAAAAGACTCTGGAATAATTCTTGCCTGGAGAATTCAATGGATAGAGGAAACTGGCAGGCTACTCGTTTTTTTTTTTTTTTTTTTTGTCCATGGAGTCAAAAAGAGCAGAACATGACTGATTGACTTAATGCTTTAGTTGTTATGTGTTATTTGCCAGCATTTATTTCTCTTGTTATAAGATCTCACAAATTATAAAATGTTAATATTGACTTAGATTTATATCCAAGTCTATCATTTCTTTCCCCTCGGTATCCTTTCTTACCCCTCAGATTTTATTTAGAGATAATTTTTCTTATTCCTGAAATACATCTTTTTGGAGCTTATTCATATTTTCTCCATGTTTTGAAAACTCTGTTTTGATTAGTACATATAAATAACATATCATATATATATTTTAGAAAACTTATGAAATTTTGGCTAACAAAATTTTCCTTCATTTTGATTCCACTAGACTAAGTATGAATAGAATGCTAGATTTTGAATTAATAGCTATGCAACAAGAAACAAAGATTTACTGTATAGCATAGTGAACTATAATCAGTATCTTGAAATAAGCTATAATGGAAAATAATTTCACAAATATTTATATGTATATGTATAAGTAAATCACCTTGCTTTGCTTCTGAAACATTGTAAGTCAACTATACTTCAATAGAATATATACATTAAGAAAAGTATATATATTTTCTCATTCCTGAAATATGATTTCATGAGGTACATAGTAAAATTATTTTTCTCCTCATTTTACATTATTTCATTGCTTTCTGACACCTTTTTATTGTTTATGGTTTTTATTCTTGTTGTGGTTGGCTAAAGAAGTGACTGTCTTTTTACTTTTTCTTTATTCATTCAATATTTTTTTCAGTAACCATGTACCAGTTACTGTTCTAGGTTCTGAAGATATAATGGTGAACAAAACATTATTGACCTCATGAAATTTAGAGATTTGTCAAAAGAAAAGAAAAGAGATATAATTACAGAAAGAGATGTGATATGTACAATATTAAGATTTCTATAGTAGCATTTAGTAATATTTATTCTCTGATGATCTAGGATTTTCCTGTCTCTCAATGTCTTAGATGTAACTTATCTACACATAAGCTCAATAAAAAATGATACATAATTAGCTTATTGATGAGGAATAACTAAAAAGGCCAATGCCTTTTTAATTTTAACTTTGATACTAATATATATAGTAATGACAAAGTCATCTTTTGACAAGATTATTTAAAAATAGCTCAGAGGATAAAGTAACTTTTGAAAACTGCAATGTTACAAATTTAAACCCAAAGCTTATCTTAAAGGTTCTGATCAAATGCTGGCAATTTTTGTTTCTAAAAGAACCCAAAAACCAGCTGGTGATGTTGGAAATAAAGAAGTATCATAGGTAGAGAGGGACTCCAACAGGCAGGCATAGTGACTATTATAAACCTGGTGTCTGTCTTAACTGGGTTCTTTTGATGATAGTTTCACAAGAATGACCTCTGCTTAATCTAAGAAAGAGGGATATATTTTAAGCAAATGAGACAAAGATAGAAATAAAAATACAACCAGTCCTCACTGCGTTGAAAGCAGAAGCACAGACAGAACTGTTGGCACAGGATGCCATTCTCTCAAAGGCAGACTCTGCTTCTTATTTTTTTTCCTTCTTCTCTTTTTCTCCTCTATTCCTCATCTTCTGTGGATGTCCACATGTTTCTTGCATCTATTTTATTCACCTCTTTTTGCATTTAGGCTTTCTTGATTGCTTTTCTCCTCTATATCCCAAAATGATCACCCAGGTTCTGCCACGTTGTGACAGCTTAGGGTGCATTATTTTTGCCACAACTGGAAGTGCAAATGTTGTCTTCACTTCATAGTCAATTATTCCTGAAAAAGGAGATCTGTTTGGCTCTGCTTACATTGTTGAACTAGGTCACTACCCTATTCATTGGGCAGAATATGGATGGATTTTCCTTGATCAGATTTCCACACCTATCTAATCATTTGAAGCCAGGGTTTCAAGATATCCTTTGATATATAACTCAGCAAGGAAATTAGAGGGTCTTCCTAAAAATACATGTAATGTACTATGTGTGCATATGTATGTTTCATTATCAGTACCTCTCTGAGATTAACAGTTCAATAGTAGATTTCAAAATCCTTATCCATACACCTATTACTCATTGGGGAAATAATTTCAATGTTTTTTATTTGTAAAGAAAAATTTTGTTAAGAAGAATATAATGAAGATTGAAAGTTGCTAGTCTATCTCTCACCAAATATTTTTGACCTGTTAATGAGATGATAGATAATAATGCTTTTAAATCCATGAATATAGTTTAAATAAACTTTTCACTTTAGAATAGCTATAGATTTACAAAATTATTGCAAATATAACACAGAGTTCATGTATGCCCCATTCGACATTTTCTCCATTATTAACATTTTTCTGCAGTCCAGTTCAGTTCAGTTCAATCACTCAGTCGTTTCCGACTCTTTGCGACCCCATGAATTGCAGCACGCCAGGCCTCCCTGTCCATCACCAACTCCCGGAGTTCACTCAGACTCACATCCATCGAGTCAGTGATGCCATCCAGCCATCTCATCCTCTGTCATCCCCTTCTCTTCCTATCCCCAATCCCTCCCAGCATCAGAGTCTTTTCCACTGAGTCAATTCTTCTCATGAGGTGGCCAAAGTACTGGAGCTTCAGCTTTAGCATCATTCCCTCCAAAGAAATCCTAGGGCTGATCTCTTTCAGAATGGACTGGTTGGATCTCCTTGCAGTCCAAGGGACTCTCAAGAGTCTTCTCCAACGCCACAGGTCAAAAGCATCAATTTCTCGGTGCTCAGCCTTCTTCACAGTCCAACTCTCACATCCATACATGACTACTGGAAAAACCACAGCCTTGGCTAGATGGACCTTAGTCGGCAAAGTAATGTCTCTGCTTTTGAATATGCTATCTAGGTTGGTCATAACTTTTCTTCCAAAGAGTAAGCGTCTTTTAATTTCATGGCTGCAGCCACCATTGGCAGTGATTTTGGACCCCCCCAAATAAAGTCTGACACTGTTTCCACTGTTTCCCCATCTATTTCCCATGAAGTGATGGGACCAGACACCATGATCTTTGTTTTCCGAATGTTGAGATTTAAGCCAACTTTTTCACTCTCCTCTTTCACTTTCATCAAGAGGATTTTTAGTTCTTCTTCACTTTCTGCCATAAGGGTGGTGTCATCTGCTTATCTGAGGTTACTGATATTTATCCCAGCAAACGATTCCAGCTTGTGTTTCTTCCAGTCCAGCATTTCTCATGATGTACTCTTCATATAAGTTAAATAAGCAGGGTGACAATATACAGCCTTGACATACTCCTTTTCCTATTTGGAACCAGTCTGTTGTTCCATGTCCAGTTCTAACTGTTGCTTCTTGACCTGCATACAGATTTCTCAAGAGGCAAATCAGATGGTCTGGTATTCCCATCTCTCTCAGAATTATCCACAGTTTATTGTGATCCACACAGTCAAAGTCTTTGGCATAGTCAATAAAGCAGAAATAGATGTTATTCTGGAACGCTCTTGCTTTTTCGATGATCCAGCAGATGTTGGCAATTTGATGTCTGGTTCCTCTGCCTTTTCTAAAACCAGTTAGAACATCAGGAAGTTCACGGTTCACATATTGCTGAAGTCTGTCTTGGAGAATTTTGAGCATTACTTTACTAGCATGTGAGATGAGTGCAATTGTGTGGTAGTTTGAGCATTCTTTGGCATTGCCTTTCTTTGGGATTGGAGTGAAAACTGACCTTTTCCAATGCAGCCACTGTTGAGTTTTCCAAATTTGCTGGCATATTGAGTGCAGCACTTTCACAGCATCATCTCTCAAGATTTGAAATAGATCCACTGGAATTCCATCACCTCCACTACCTTTGTTCATAGTGATGCTTTCTAAGGCCCACTTGATTTCACATTCTAGGATTTCTGGCTCTAGATGAGGGATCACACCATCGTGATTATCAGGGTCATGAAGATCTTTTTTGTACAGTTCTTCTGTGTATTCTTGCCACCTCTTCTTAATATCTTCTACTTCTGTTAGGTCCAGACCATTTCTGTCCCTTATCAGCCCATCTTTGCATGAAATGTTCCCTTGGTATCTCTAATTTTCTTGAAGAGATCTCTAGTCTTTCCCATTCTGTTGTTTTCCTCTATTTCCTTGCATTGATCACTGAAGAAGGCTTTCTTATCTCTTCTTGCTATTCTTTGGAACTCTGCATTCAGATGTTTATATCTTTCCTTTTCTCCTTTGCTTTTCGCTTCTCTTCTTTTCACAGCTATTTGTAAGGCCTCCCCAGACAGCCATTTTGCTTTTTTGCATTTCTTTTCCATGGGATGGTCTTAATCCCTGTCTCCTGTACAATGTTACAAACCTCATTCCATAGTTCATCAGGCACTCTATCTATCAGATCTAGGCCCTTAAATCTATTTCTCACTTCCACTGTATAATCATAAGAGATTTGATTTAGGTCATACCTGAATGGTCTAGCAGTTTTCCCTTCTTTCTTCAATTTAAGTCTGAATTTGGCAATAAGGAGTTCATGATCTGAGCCACAGTCAGCTCCCGGTCTTGTTTTTGCTGACTGTATAGAGCTTCTCCATCTTTGGCTGCAAAGAATATAATCAATCTGATTTCGGTGTTGACCATCTGGTGATGTCCATGTATAGAGTCTTCTCTTGTGTTGTTGGGAGAGGGTGTTTGCTATGACCAGTGCATTTTCTTGGCAAAACTCTATTAGTCTTTGCCCTGCTTCATTCCACATTCCAAGGCCAAATATGCCTGTTACTCCAGGTGTTTCTTGACTTCCTACTTTTGCATTCCAGTCCCCTATAATGAAAAGGACATCTTTTTGGGGTGTTAGTTCTACAAGATCCTGTAGGTCTTCACAGAACAGTTCAACTTCAGCTTCTTCAGCATTACTGGTTGGGGCATAGACTTGTATTACTGTGATATTGAATGGTTTGCCTTGGAAATGAACAGAGTTCATTCTGTCGTTTTTGAGATTGCATCCAAGTACTGCATTTCGGACTCTTTTGCTGACCATGATGGCTACTCCATTTCTTCTGAGGGATTCCTGCCTGCAGTAGTAGATATAATGGTCATCTGGTTAAATTCACCCATTCCAGTCTATTTTAGTTTGCTGATTCCTAGAATGTCGACGATCACTTTTGCCATCTCTTGTTTGACCACTTCCAATTTGCCTTGATTCATGGACCTGACATTCCAGGTTCCTATGCAATATTGCTCTTTACACCATCAGACCTTGCTTCTATCACCAGTCACATCCACAACTGGGTATTGTTTTTGCTTTGGCTCCATCCCTTATTTCTTTCTGGAATTATTTCTCCACTGATCTCCAGTAGCATATTGGACACCTACTGACCTGGGGAGTTTCTCATTCAATATCCTATTATTTTGCCTTTTCATACTGTTAATGGGGTTCTAAGGCAAGAATACTGAAGTGGTTTGCCATTCCCTTCTCCAGTGGACCACATTCTGTCAGACCTCTCCACAACTGAGACAATATTGATACATTAGTATTAACTAAAGGTCATATTCTTATTTCTTCAGCTTTTCCCTTTGTCAGTCCCAATATCTCAACAAAGATAACACATTATTTTTGATAGTGATGTCTGCTTATGCTTCTCTTGGTTTTGCTTATTTCCCCTTTTGCTGTTGTATTCTACCTTAAAAATGTTTTCCATTTTTTATTTGTTTCAAAATATTTACTGATAGAGCTCCAGAAAGTGATTTGTAAATATGCAACGACTAGAAGCTTAATTAATTCTGTAGCTTAAAGGAAGTAAGAATTCATATATAAAGTGTAATACTATCCACAAAAATAAACCATACTTTTAAAAATGATTGTCATCCAAAGCCTGATGATACTAATATTCTTATTGAAATTATTTTTTTTTGCACATATATTCATGGTTTTATTTATGAAATAAATTATTGCTACATTAACATGTACTTAATTAAGCATTGTAAAAACTACAAGTCACATTTGTTTAAAGTCCTTTCATAATTTTAAATTAATTATCTAAAAACTATCTATCATTTTATTAGTCAATACTTGATATGGCAGGCATGTCAGTATAATTATTAATGTCAGCCCGTTCACTAGCTCATTTACTTCAGTTATGCACAATTACGTGTGATATGTAAAAAAGAACACTATTTTCATCATGATACAATCACTTTTCTGAAGATCAACAAAAGATATATTTCTTATAATTCTGTTACTTATTGTTTCCCTGATGAAATTCGTAGAGCCAGATAGTAATGGAAAATATAATAGTAGAAATCTATTTAATTGGTATCTTAATTTGTTTCCTTTCTACCCCACAAGAATCTATATTTCATTTCTTTCACTACTAAAAGGCAGGAAATGCAATATTTTACATTTTATGATATTTTTATATTTTTTCTCATTTGAATCTTGAAATATTTGGTGCTATAAGTAAAGTGAATATAAATGCAACATCACCAGGGTTCACCCACCTTTGAATATAAGTGAGGGGGAAATAAATTTTAATACATAGATATTAATTCAACTGCATTTGCAAAACATAAGACTTCCATTTTTCTTCCTGCAAAGTCCTTCAATTCTCTTTTACTAGGGGCTCTTTGATAAAGTCCAATCCATTCTGAAGGAGATCAGCCCTGGGATTTCTTTGGAGGGAATGGTGATAAAGCTGAATCTCCAGTACTTTGGCCACCTCATGTGAAGAGTTGACTCATTGGAAAAGACTCTGATGCTGGGAGGGATTGGGGGCACGAGGAGAAGGGGACGACCGAGGATGAGATGGCTGGATGGCATCACCGACTTGATGGACATTAGTCTGAGTGAACACCGGGATTTGGTGATGGACAGGGAGGCCTGGTGTGCTGCGATTCATGGGGTCGCAAAGAGTCGGACATGGCTGAGCGAATGAACTGAGCTGAACTGAACTGAATCTTAAAAAGTCATAGGGGGAGAATGCAATTTTGATGCTAACATATTAAATGTGCTCATTATTTGATTGATTTTTCTTAGCTTATACATTCCATCTGCTTTTCCATTTGCACTTTCTAAATTTAAACATATTCATATAATGCCTACTATGTGCTTGCCTTTCCTTTATATGGGATGGTTTTAGTGTTGAATCCTAAATTACTATTTTGACTTTACAAATTTTATATCTATGTAACAATTGACAAATAATGAGCACATAAGAAATAGACAACCTCAAAAAGTGATGGTTGCTATGATGAAAAAAAAGCATGGTTACCTGAGAAAGAGTAATTTGTTGCTACTTCAGGGACATGTAAGTGGAGATTCCATGATGAGAGGAAGCCAAGCATGTGAAGAGCCAGGAGAGCTGAGTTCCAACCAAAATGAAAGGGAAGAGAAGAAGCTTAGTGAACTGGAGGATTGCCAAAGAAATACGCGCATGTAAGGCACTAAAGGAAGGAAAGAGTTTCTCCTGAAGCAGTTTGAGGAAGCCTTAGTAAGATCAAAAATCTTCACTTTCAAAAAAATGAAGCAATAATAATTCCTATATAAAGGCAATTATGTTGATTAATATCAAGCAACTTTTCTAAGTTCCAACCATTGTTATTGTTCAGTCACCCAGTTGTGTCTTACCCTTTGCAATCCCATGGACTGCAGCATGCCAGGCTTCCCTGTTCTTCAGTATCTCCTGGAGTTATTTCAAACTGTTGTCCATTGTTTCTGTGATAACATCCAACCATCTCATCTTCTGTCATTCCCTTCCCCTGCTCTCAATCTTTCCCAGCATCATGGTCTTTTCTAATGAGTCAGATCTTCCCATTAGGTGGCCAAAGTCAGCTTCAACCATCAGTTCTTCCAGTGAGTATTCAGGGTTGTTTCCTTTAGGATTGATTAGTTTGAAATCCTTGCAGTTCAAGAGACTCTCAAGAGTCTTCTCCAAAACTATAGCTCGAAAACATCAATTCTTTGGAATTCAGCGTTCTTTATGGTCCAACTTTCACATACATCCACGACTGTTGGAAACTATATGAACCTTTGTTGGCAAAGTGATGTCTCTGCGTTTTAATACACTATCTAGGTTTGTCATAGCTTTTCTTATCATTTGCAGTGATTCTGAAGTCCAAAAAAGTAAAGCCTGTCACTGTTTCCATTGTTTCCCCATCTATTTGCCATGAAGTGATGGGACCAGATGCCATGATCTTAGTTTTTTGAGTGTGGGTTTTTTTGCCTGCTTTTTCAGTCTTCTCTTTCACCTTTATCAAGAAGCTCTTTAGTTCTTTACTTTCTGCTATTAGAATGGTGTCATTAGAATGGTGTCATCTGCTTGTCTGGATTTACTGGTATTTCTCCAAGCAATCTTAGTTTCAGCTTTTGCTTCATCCAGCCCAGCATTTCACGTGATGTGCTCTGCATAGAAGTTAAATAAACAAGTGACATTTTACAGCCTTGACATTCTCCTTTCCCAATTTGAAACCAGTCCATTGTTCTATTTCTGGTTCTGTTTCTTTTTGACTTGCATATGGGTTTCTCAGTCAGGTAAGGCGGTCATTATTCCCATCTCTTTAAGGATTTTCTGGGTTTCCCTTGTGGTTCAGCTGGTAAAGAACCCATCTGCAATGCGGGAGACCTGGATTCTATCCCTTGGTTGGGAAGATCCCCTGGGGAAAGGAAAGGCTACCCACTCCAGTATTCTGGCCTGGAGAATTCCATGGACTGTATAGTCTATGGGGTCGCAAAGAGTTGGACATAACTAAGCAACTTTCACTTTCACTACTAATTTTTAATATAAATTTATTTATTATAATTGGAGGCTAATTACTTTACAATATTGTAGTGGCTTTGCCATACATTGACATGAATCTGCCATGGGTGTACATATGTTCCCCATCCCGAACCCCCCTTCCACCTTCACTAAGAATTTTCAACAGCTTGTTGTGATCCACCCAGTCAAAAGTTTTGGGGTAGCCAATGAAACAGAAGTAGATGTTTTTATGGAATTCCCTTGCTTTTTCTATGATCTGAAGGATGTTGGCGATTTGATCTCTGGTTCTTCTGCCTTTTGTAAATCCAGCTTGTTCATCTGGAAGTTCTCCATTCATGTACTGTTGAAGCCTAACTCTAAGAATTTTGAGCATTGTTTTGCTAGCATGTATAATGAGTGCATTTTGTGGTAGTTTGAATGTTGTTTGGCATTGTCCTTCTTTGGGACTGGAATGAAGGCGGAACTTTTCCAGTCCTGTGACCACTGCTCAGTTTTTCAAATTTGCTGTCATATTGAGTGCAGCACTTTAACAGCATCATCTTTTAAGAACTGAAAGAGCTCAGCTAGAATTCCATCACTTCCACTAGTTTTGTTCATAGTAATATTTCCCAAGGTCCTCTTGACTTAACACTCCAGGATGTCTTGCTCGAGGTGAGTGACCACACCATCATGATTATCCAGGTCATTAAGATGTTTTTTGGTACAATTCTGTGTATTCTTGCCACTTCTTAACATCTGCCTCTGTACCATGTCTGTCCTTTATTGTGACCATCTTTGCATGAAATGTTCTCTTGATATCTCTAATTTTCTTCAAGAGATCTCTAGTCTTTCTCATACTATTTTGTTCCCTCAGTTTCTTTGCATTGATCACTGAGGAAGGCTTTCTTATCTCCCCTCACTATTTTATGGAACTCTGCATTCAGATGGGTATATCTTTCCTTTTCTCCTTTGCCTTTCACGTCTCTTCTTTTCTCAGCTATTTGCAGGGCCGCCTCAGACAACCATTTACCTTGTTGCATTTCTTTTTCTTGGAAGTGGTTATGATCACCACCTCCTGCACAATGTTACAAAATTCTGTCTGTAGTTCTCCAGGCACTCTGTCTAGCGGAACGAATCCTTTGAATCTATTTATCACTTCCACTTTATAAACGTAAGTGATTTGATTTTTTGGCCTACTTGTTCTCCCTGCTTTCTTCAATTTAAGTCTGAATTTTGCCATAGGGAGCTCATGACTGAGTCACGGTCAGCTGCTGGTTTTATTTTGGCTCTACTGTTAGACCTTGTTTATCTTCTGCTGCAAAGAATGTAATCAGTCTGATTTTGGTATTGACTATCTGTCTATGTTCATGTGTAGATCAATTGTATCAATTAATATAAAGCAGATTTTCTAAGTTCCAACCATACGTAGATTTTAGCTTTTCTCCAGCCTAATGTATTCTTTTAAAGTCTTTCCTCTGCAGACCTCCTCTTTCATTTTCTTCTTTTTTCCCTCTAGGAAATTCCTACTCATCTTCCAAGGCAAACTGATGCTCTCCCTTCTCTGGGGAAGTACTCTTGACATCCTCAGACTGTATGCTCCCAGAGCACTCTGGGAATATCCTTATGGAACTCATTGCACTGTAATCTGCCTGCCCCCATTATGAGTTTGTCAATGAAGGGGACTTCCCTCATTCCTTTTTTGCATCCTTTTACTCCTTACTACAATGACCTTACAGAATTGAAATATTTATAAACATTCATTGAGTGGGCTTTCCAGGTGGCACCAGTGGTAAAGACACGCCTGCCAATTCAAGAGTCATAAGAGATGCAGATTAAATCCCTGGATTGGGAAGATCCCTTGGAGGAGGGCATGGTAACCCACTCCAGTATTTTTGCCTGGAGAATCCCATGGACCAAGGAGCCTGGTGGGTTACAGTCCATAGGGTCACAGAGTCAGACATGACTGAAGTGACTCAGCACACAGACACAAGTTGAATATGTAACTAACTAACAATCAAAGTAATTAAAAATGCTTTTAAAGAAATGTTTAATATTTAATTTTATTTGAGATTAAAAAAATTGTCAAAAAAGGCATGACATTGTACAGAAGAAATATGACTCTGAAGAAATTGATACCAATGAAGTAACAATGCATATTGGTTATATTCTTATTAGGTTTATGGAGAAAGATATAGAAAGGCAGTCATCAATTACTCTTAATTGGCCACAGAGTAAAGTTTGGCCAATGTATATCCAAATATTTTCATCAATTACTATTCATATTGCTTTGTGGGAAGAAAAGAAGAGCACTGAAAAGTTTTACTAGGTTTTTTTTTGTTATTTTTATTTTTATTTTTTTGAGACACACCTGAAAACACACATTGCAAAGTAGGCACTAAGCCACTTGATGGCTAGGATTTCAATATTTTTCCAGGTTTTTGCCACTCATTGTTGTGGAGCAGTGTCAGGATGTTTGGTTGACATTTTGATGACAATATTACCATCAAATGCTAATCCAGCTTAATCTGAAGAGGCTAAAAAGAAATTCTAAAAGGAAATAAACACTGTTTCCACATGTTTAGAGACATGGCAGATATTCATAATGCAAGTGACACAGGTCAGATATATATATATTTAATTTATCTTGAATATTTTCTGAAAGTAAAGGGTCCAATTGCTGATGCTCCCATGATCTCTTGATTGCTTTGAGATAAAACTTATTTAAATGACAAGGAATTTGTTTAAAATCACTCTATACTTTTACAGAAAGATAGATTTTGTGAATCAACAAAATACAAGTGAAATTTTCAGATAACTGTGTCTACAGTTTTCGCTATTGGCCAAAATTGGAAGCTGTATTTAGCTTTACGATATAAAATATTTACATGGAAAATACCTGTTGTAAATGAAATGGTAATATTTCTTGCAAACAGACACTGGAGACTATTAAGATATATCCAATAGCCTTAAGCCCTATAGGAGCAAGAGCTTAAAGTTATGAATAATGAGCAGAGGCTATCCCATTGCCTACACATATTCATTATTTTTTCAAACACAGAAACTCAAAAAATGTGTGTGGCCTATTCTAAAGTGCTATAATGAGCTCTTACTTCTGAAAGTAAGTGCAGGTGAATGTTGCTGAGATTTTAGATGGGGCTTTGAGAGTGATACAATGGTATTTTACACTGACTCAGTTACCTCTTTTTAGGACCTGCAGTTCAGTTCAGTTCAGTTCAGCTGCTCAGTTGTGTCCAACTCTTTGTGATCCCATTAATTGCAGCACGCCAGGCCTCCCTGTCAATCACCAACTCCTGGAATTCATCCAAATTCATGTGCATCGAGTTGGTGACGCCATCCAGCCATCTCATCCTCGGTTGTCCCCTTCTCCTCCTGCCCCCAATCCCTCCCAGCATCAGGGTCTTTTCCAATGAGTCAACTCTTCACATGAGGTGGCCAAAGTATTGGAGTTTCAGCCTTAGCATCAGTCCTTCCAATAAACACCCAGGACTGATCGCCTTTAGGACGGACTGGTTGGATCTCCTTGCAGTCCAGGGAACTCTCAAGAGTCTTCTCGAACACCAGAGCTCAAAACCATTAATTCTTCCACACTCAGCTTTCTTCACAGTCCAACTCTCACATCCATACATGACCACTGGAAAAATAATGTAGCCTTGACTAGACAGACCTTTGCTGGCAAAGTGATTCTCTGCTTTTTAATATGCTGTCTAGGTTGGTCATTACTTTCCTTCCAAGGAGTAAGTGTCTTTTAATTTCATGGCTGCAGTCACCATCAGCAGTGATTTTGGAGCCCAAAAAAATAAAGTCTGACACTGTTTCCACTGTTTCCCCATCTATTTCCAATGAAGTGATGGGACCAGATGCCATGATCTTCGTTTTCTGAATGTTGAGCTTTAAGCCAACTTTTTCACTCTCCTCTTTCACTTTCATCAAGAGGCTTTTTCGTCCCTCTTCACATTCTGCCATAAGGGTGGTGTCATCTGCATATCTGAGGTTATTGATATTTCTCCTGGCAATCTTGATTCCAGCTTGTGCTTCTTCCAGCCCAGCATTTCTCATGATGTACTCTGCATATAAGTTAAATAAGCAGGGTGACAATATACAGCCTTGACGTACTTCTTTTCCTATTTGGAACTAGTCTGTTCTGTGTCCAGTTCTAACTGATGCTTCCTGACCTGCAAACAGGTTTCTCAAGAGGCAGGTCAGGTGGTCTGGTATTCCTATCTCTTTCCGAATTGTCCACAGTTTATTCTGATCTACACAGTCAAAGGCTTTGGCATAGTCAATAAAGCAGAAATAGATGTTTTTCTGGAGCTCTCTTGCTTTTTCCATGATCCAGTGGATGTTGACAGTTTGATCTCTGGTTCCTCTGCCTTTTCTAAAACCAGCTTGAACATCTGGAAGCTCACGGTTCACGTATTGCTGAAGACTGGCTTGGAGAATTTTGAGCATTACTTTACTAGCATGTGAGATGAGTGCAATTGTGTGGTAGTTTGAGCATTCCTTGGCATTGCCTTTCTTTGGGATTGGAATGAAAACTGACCTTTTCCAGTTCTGTGGCCACTGATGAGTTTTCCAATTTAGGACCTTAGTTACCATGAAACAGTTAACAGAAGCCAGTAACTCCTTCATAATGTAGACCCACAGACAGGAGTCTTCAATGTTGGCTATTACAGTGAGACTTGAGTTTGACCTGGATACACCTTGCCACATTTTATCTTCTGTTCTTCCACCTCCCTATTAATAATGCACTTAATTTCACTTCACAAATGTTTTGTTTACCAAAGTTAGCAGGGTCTTCCCTAGTGGCTTCGACAGTGAAGAATCTGCCTGCAATTCTGGAGACCCAGGTTTGATCCCTAGGTTGAGAAGATCTCCTGGCAAATGGAGTGGCTGACAAGTCCCATATTCTTGTCTGGAGAATTCCATGGACAGAGGATCCTGGAAGGCTACAGTTCATGGGGGTGCAAAAAGTCAAACGTGACTGAGTGACTAACACTAATTAGCTAACTAAAGTCAGCAAACTCTTTTCATCCTATAAGGAACACATTCAATTAAAAGTTTTTGTAAGGTACAGAAATATAAGGAGGAAGGAAGTATTCATTCATAATCCCACTAGGTAGAGACAATAGCTATATACATTTTTAAATCTGTAAACACAGTATTTAATCAGTGTATAATATTTTATTGAATAGTTGAATCATAATATTTTATTTTTATTTTTTTATGTTGTTTCCAAATTTATATTGATTAAAATCATAATATTATCTGTATGTTTAAAATTTTAAATCATTTCTTAAACTATTTTCTAAGATGTTTTTAAGATACAGTTTAAATTTTTTGATAAAAGGTATTACTTTTGTTTCCACAGAAATTCTCTAAAATTATACTTCACTGAATGATTACTAGTGTCATAACTCTTATGAAACTTAATATCATGAAATTTCATTGTTACTGCAGTATATAAATAAATGATTCTTCATTGTTTCCATTACCAAGAACAATTTTTGATCAATAGTGAGATTGAATATTTCATAATTATACATTAAGTGTTTGTTTTCCC
This sequence comes from Capricornis sumatraensis, assembly GCF_032405125.1. NCBI lineage: Eukaryota > Metazoa > Chordata > Mammalia > Artiodactyla > Bovidae > Capricornis > Capricornis sumatraensis. Next base: position 13,738,784 of record NC_091080.1, read on the forward strand.
CTGTTGTGAAATGATTTTCTTTATCTAATGGATCTCAGTGTTTTTGTTATCAGTTGTATGATTGGCTTTATATTTTTGGTAAGATCTCTTACACATTCACTAATTTCCTTCTATAGATTGATCCAAAACCTTTGTCTTGTTCTTGGAAATTTTCACCTATTCTATATGAACATAGAAATATTTGTGAGATCCTTTATATAATTATTTGTGCTCCACTTCAGAGCCACAGCTTGGGGCATCACAAATATATGTGGTAGCGTCTCACCTCTCATGCAACGTTTGAGATGTTATATACGATCTCAACTAATTTTTTTTCAAAGATATTCCTAATTAATCACACCCCTAGTCACCCTAGCCAGTCCTAAAGGAAATCAACCCTGACTATTCATTGGAAGGACTGATGTTGAAGCTGAAGATCCAGGTCTTTGGCCACCTGATGGGAAGAGCTTATTCATTCATTCATTCATTGGGAAAGATAGAGCACAAGAGGAGAAGGGGACGACAGAGGATGACATGGTTGATGGCATCACTGACTCGATGGACATGAGTTTGAGTAAGCTCTGGGAGATGGTGAAGGGCAGAGAAACCTGGCGTGCTGCAGTCCATGGGGTCGCAAAGAGTAGGATACAACTTAGCGACTGAACAACAGTAACTCATATTTTTTGTTTCCATTTTCAGGATCTTTTCCTTTTAATGAAATATTTCATGTTGCTGTTTTGTGCTTGTTCTTAAAGTCATATTCTTTGAATATGCAGTCTGTTTTCTGCATTGTGGACTCATCAATTTCTTCATAGGACAGTGAGAAGTTAGTTTAAGTGATTCTTTAAGTTATACCTTTAAGATGTTCTGTGATTGGCATTTTAAAAGAAGCTAATTCTTTCAATTTTTTATTCATTCAGCATTAAGTAAAATAGTAGTATGTACAATAAACATTTTATTATAACATAAAATAATAGCTACTAATTAATTAATAATAGCTATTGTTGCTCAGTGTTATGATCCTATACACACTGTGTTTGATTCTGATGTATATATATTTGTGCTTCTATCTCTCCAGAAAGAATCAAAGTTTGGTGAATTTGCGCTATTCTTAATTTTACTTTTTTAATGAATTTATTTTTAATTTAAGGATAATTACATTATAATATTTTCTTGATCCCTGCCATATGTCAGCATGAATCAACCATAGATATACATATTTCCCCTCTCCCTTGGTCCTCCCTCCTGCATCCCACCCTATCCTACCCTGCCAGGTTGTCACAGAGAACTAGTGTGAACTCCCTGAGTCATACAGCAAATTCCCACTGGCATCTAGTCTAAATATGGTGATATATAAGTTTCTATGCTAGTCTCTCAGTTTGTCCACCCTCTCCTTTCCTACTGTGTCTACTCTTTCTGCATCTCCATTGCTGCCCTGCAAATAGGTTCATAAGTACCATCTTTCTAGATTCCATAAAAATGTATTAATATATATTTGCTTTTCTCTTTCTGACTTGCTTCACTCTGTACAATAGGCTCTAAGTTCATTCACCTCATTAGAAATAATTCAAATGCTTTCCTTTTTATGGCTGAGCAATATTCTATTGTGGAGAAGGCAATGGCACACCACTCCAGTACTCCTGCCTGGAAAATCCCATGGACAGAGGAGCCTGGTAGGCTGCAGATCATGGGGCCGCTAAGAGTCAGACATGACTGAACAACTTCACTTTCACTTTTCGCTTTCACACATTGGAGAAGGAAATGGCAACCCACTCCAGTGTTCTTGTCTGGAGAATCCCAGGGATGGGGCAGCCTCATGGGCTGCCATCTATGGGGTCGCACAAAGTCAGACACGACTGAAGCGACTTAGCAGCAGCAGCAGCAGCAGCAGCAGCAGCAGCAGCAGCAGCAGCAGCAGCAGCAGCAATATTCCATTGTATATATGTACCACACCTTTTTAAGGCTTTCATCTGTCAATGGCCATCTAGGTTGCTTCGTATCCTAGCTACTGTAAATAGTCCTACAATGAACATTGAGGTACATATGTCAATTCAATTATGGATTATATGCCTAGTAATAGGATTGCTGTATCACATGATAGGTTTATTCTTTTCTTTAAAGAATCTCCACACTGTCATCTGTAGTGGCTATATCAATTTACATCCCCATCAACAGTTCAAGAAGGTTCTCTCTTCTCCACACCCTCTCTGGCATTTATTATTTGTAGGTTTTTTCAATGATAGCCATTCTGACCAGTATGAGGTGATATCTCATGGTAGTTTTGATCTGCATTTATCTAATAATGAACAATGTTGATCATCTTTTCATGTGTTTAGTAGCCATCTATATGTATTCTTTGGAGAAATATCTGTTTAGGTCTTCTGCCCACGTTTTATTGGGTTGTTTATTTTTTTGAAAATGAGTTGCATGAACTGTAATATACTTTGGAAATTAATCCTTTGTCAGTTATTTCATTTGCTACTATTTTCTTCCATTCTAAGGGGTGTCTTTTCATCTTGTTTATAGTTTCTTTTGTTATACAAAATCTTTTAAGTTTAAGTAGGCCCTATTTCTTTATTCTTTGCTTTTATTTTCATTTCTAGGAGGTGGGTCATAGAGATCTTGCTGTGATTTGTGTCATAGAGTGTTTTGCCTCTCAAATGTTTTTTTCTCAAATACTTTGTACTCAGTAGGTAGTCAATAAATGCTTTTCAATTTGGTAGAATAACCAGGAAATTTATTTTGTTAGAGTGCTAATATTAAATGCAAAAGAAGTAAAAGTTAATCTGAAGTGTGAATCAGAGGTTAGGAAGAAGTAAATTTTAAAACACTAAAACTACTTACTTTTAAGATAACTGGATTATGGAATAGTTCAAATCTAGCTTTTTTTGTTTTAATCTTGTTTGAAAATATAGAGCATCTTTTGTTCATTTTATCTTCAGAATTTTCTGCAATTACTAAATCAACAGAGGGTAGTCTTATTTAGTGTGGGAGTCTTGGGTGAGCCTCTCTTTAGAAATCTCAGCAGGGTTTCACATTGTGCCTTTACTGTGCCTACTTATTTTTTGTTTAGTTGTTAAATCACGTCTGTCTCTTTGTGACCTCATTAACTGCAGTACACCAGGTTTCTCTATCCTTTACTATCACACACGGTTTGCTCAAACTCATGTCCATTGAGTCAGTGATGCCATCCAACCATCTTATCCTCTTTCATCCCCTTCTCTTGCTCTCACTCTTTCCCCAGGATCAGGGTCTTTTCCAGAGATTCAGCTCTTCAGATTAGGTGGCCAAAGTATTGCAGTGTCAGCTTCAGCATCAGCTCTTCCAGTGACTATTCCGGGTTGATTTCCTTTAGGATCAACTAATTTGATCTTGCAGTCCAAGGGCCTCTCAAGAGTCTTCTCCAACACCACAGTTCAAAAGCATCAATTCTTTGCATCCTAGCCTTCTTTTTTTCATACATGACTACAGGAAAAACCATAGCTTTGACTATATGGACCTTTGTCAGCAAAGTGATGTCTCTATTTTTTTTTTTTTTTAATATGCTGTCTAGGTTTGTCAGAGCTTTTATTCAAAGGAACAAGGGTCTTTTCATTGAGTTGGAATCAACACTGCCATGAGAAATATCAACAACCTCAGATATGCAGATGATGCCACTCGTTTGAGGAATGGCTATAACTGTTATCCCAAGTACATTATGCTTTTGCTTTGCTCTGTAATGCTTCAGCCAAATTTATTTATTTAAAATCACTACCACTTTTTTTCCTGGCTTTCAAAATTAATGTGTACTGAGGTGGGACATATAAAACACAGTCAGAAAAAGAGAAATATTTTTCAATGTGTTTTCTTTTTCTTCATATGCATACTCTAAATCAGATTCAATGATGAAGATTTTTTTTAATGTGTAGGAGGATTCTAAGACAAACACAGAGCTTTTAAAATTGATTCATAACTTGTCAGAGTAGAAGGATATAAAATCTTCATTTAAAAATTAATGAAGTATAACTATATTTTATCATATTTTAAAGCTAGGTAATTTGCCTTTTGTGGGTATAAATATAACTCATATTAGAAATAATTCTGAAAATATAATATTAACTTAATTGTTATCATTGGATATGATTATATCTAGATATACATATTATAAATTGCATTTTATAGACTTTGTAGCTATAATTTATACTTGATACTAAAAGCCTTATTGGTTTTTTAACAGAAATTGGTTGCTTTTACTCTACAGACATATTTTAGATGGTTATAATATGTATTGCATGTGTGTGAATTTGGACAAATAGACACACAAAGGCATATTGTCCTACTGATAAATATTAGTACCTCTCCATTTTGAAGATATGTAAGATATTCCTTGCTTGCCTATGAACCTATTACATACAGTTTGGCAAAAAACAATAATTGAAAACTTGGAACTAAAAATTAAATTTCTTAAAGCTGAGGTCAAGAGATTTAAAATAATCACCTTCATATAATTATTTCATTGTTTTACTTTAAAGGCTTTAATCCCTGGAGAAGGGAAAGGCTACCCAGTCCAGTATTCTGGCCTGGAGAATTCCATGGTCTATATAGTCCATAGGGCTGCAAAGAGTTGGACTCAACTGAGCAAATTTCACTAACTCAATGGCTGGATAGTCAAGACTATGTGGATTTCAGCCTTACCTACTGCAATATCAGTGTGGCTGATCACACAAAGGCAGTCAATAAATGTATATTGAGTGGCAAAATGAATGCATAAATATAGTATATATACGTGTATCTGTGCACATGAAAATTGAAGCTTGAGACTAAACTAGCTGGAACAAGAAGACATTGTGTCATTGTTAACTAAGGTAACATTTAGAAAGTAAAAACAGTTTACCTGTTACTGACAAACATTTATGACTGATGAAAACTAAACAATTTACTTCAAATGATTCAGATGTAAAATTGGAATAACAGAATTGAATGGGCTTCTCCTTTATCCTGTGAATGAGGTTTAATTCCATCTTTATCGAGTCAAGAGCAGCATATATCTCAGTTGTTCTTTGTCTTTTGCTCCTACCTTGGCTGCCCCTTCTGGGGTCATCTGTCACACTCTGTTCCGTTCACTCAGCATTCTGTTAGCGCTCTGAGCTAGCTGTAGGGTATCTGCATAGGAGCAACTAGAGCACTCCCGATAGGGACAAGTTACAAGCAGGAAAGAATAAGCAAAACTACCCACGGAGGTACTGACTTCCAACAATTCTGCAGAAGTGTGAAGACTTTCAGTAGAAAATAAAACATCCCATGCTGGGTCTGGCTCCAAGCCTCCCCCAAGAACTTTCCACTTAGGCAATCTTTTTTATCCTGTGAGCTTAGTGTTCTTTCTGGAGGAGTTTAAGTTTCATATTAACAAATTGTCTTAATTATTTTTAACCAAACTGTTAACTACCTGCAGTGAGTGTAGAAAAAAGCTCCCAACAAGTTTTAGTTTTTCTTTCCAGAGGAAATTAAACAAAGCTGTTGACAACTGAATATGGCTTCCTCTGGGAAGGAGCCTGGATTCCTCTCCCTAAGAGAGACTAAACAGCCAGTTGGGCAGCTTACAGGAAAAACTATAAAGGATATAAGCTTGCCCGTAGTGACAGGGTTTATTTATTATGAAAGACTTCTGTCTGTTATTTTGCTTAAATTTATAATGTGGTGATCATCAAACAGTGTCAACAGGTATGTTAATTTCAGTGTGTTCTGTCGCACTCCACAGAGCATATAGATGTGAATATTTTACTACAAAAGACCCAGGTCAAAGAAAATGAATCTGATGGGTTTTGTTTTGCCCACTGGTATGGAAGTATTCATTTAAAGCTAATTATATCCAAGAATTAGTTTCTTTTATTTAATATAGACATGTAATTGTATCATGTCTTTGCAGAACTATATTCATTATTCTAAATAGAAAAATGTTGAGAAGTTTAAAATGATAAAATATTACATCCATTGGTGTTGACTATAGAAGAATCACAATCTTATTAAAATGTGAAAATACATATATTAGCACCATTCATTCCATATGATGATTTTAAGGAACGTGAGGCTCATTCATTTTTCATCATCATGTTGATGGTATTAAATATGATTTTGTTTTATTATACTGAGCACATTTGTGCACATAACCATAATTTTCTATTATTCTATGATGTAATGGTAGTTATTTTAGTCTGCTGTGGAAATTGATATCCTTATTTTGTTAATTGAAATCATTTTGGAATATTTCCAGGTGCTGTTTCTCTAGGACAGATGCTTCTGGGCAGTTGAGTTAAGAGACACATATGGCTGACCAATATGGCTTCATGCTCCTTTCAGTTTGACTTACCTTTAGACAGGTTTCTTCCTGACTTTCTTTTCTTAGGATATTGACTTCAGACACCTCAAAATTAGAAATTCTTTCTCTCCCCTTTGAGATATAAACCTTTCCCCAGCTTCCTGACCATTTTACAGCCCAGGATTATATTTTACAAGGACCAGGAGCCATCCTTTTGAAATATAATCATGTAATCATTGAGGAAGATAGAGCTCATCTCTCTGTTTCTATGGAATGGGAGTAGGGAACCTAATTTCAATAGAATAATTGAAAATCAGCTAACACAGATAATCTAGTCATGGATCACCTAACATTAAAAATCCTCTTGACTTTTCTTTCAGAGGGTTTATGTTCAACCTCTCTCCCTTATTGTAATTGTCTTAAATAAGTTCTTCGCTTTTTAACTCCATTTGGTGCTTTTTTTTTCTTTTTTTTTTAGGACATGGAAATTTTGACAATTAGGATTATGAGAGAGACAAATCATGAGTATTACATAAAATGTAAAAAATATGGTGGGTGGTTTACACATGGTAAAATAACTTGCCAGATCTTTACAGTATTGGATAATGATAATGAGTACCACAGTTACCTCACTTTTCTTCACTTAAGAATCTTATATTCTTCACTAAATTTTAAAATGGAACATTGAATAAGGTTTCTATGATCTAGAGGCAAAGCAAATTCAATAGATCTAGAAAGCTTAATACTTTTTTTTCTTTTTCTTTTAAAAATCAACAACACCTTAGAAATTGCATCATTAGACAAAGACAATAAGCTTTGAATGACTGCTATGATGTCACTTTAGCATCTCGTGTTAAATGTGCACTCTCCTGGTCCTGATACTTAGACTAGAATACATAGTCTGCAAGCATTCTGTTGGTGGAATGCCTGTTGAATGCTCTTCATCTAGTTTGTATACTGCTGACTGTGTCATTCCTTGACAGAACTCTATGGTTTTGAATTTTCTAGAATTAACATGAGACGCTTTGGATCATTTCTTTATCCCCTTATTGTCCTTTCAATTTGTTCCTTTTGGAAATGATTTGTGCTTGCCAAGTTATTTTCTGATTCCCCTGGGGCTTGTTTGCAATCCTATTTTGCTTTATATTTAGATATTTTTAGCAAATGACATTATTCAGTGCTGTGGCCCGTGGTGTCATATGCATGCAGACAGCACTCAGATATTCTTTCCAGTCCCTGCAGACCTATGAAGTGGCTTGATGTTTGCATAATTGTCTGTGTGATATTCAGGCATGGATGTCTGCAAATTTCCCTGAATTTAGTACAGATAAAATTGGGTTGCTACTGGTTGGTTCTCTAGTATAAATGTTTAAAATATAAACCATACTGGTAACCTTAAAGTGGTGATTTTCTTTGCTTTAAAAATCACATTTTTGACTTTTGGTTTACTGTAAACTTGTGTGTGCATTCGTGTGCATGTATGTGTGTGTGTGTGTTTTACTAGCCATATGATTTCATTTTTGTACCAACCTAGTACACACTCGTCACATAAAGATTTTCTGATTCTGGAAGCATTTCTGTCACAATTTACAAGCACTGACCTCTACCTGCCACTTTGCAATCTGATTCTAATAGATCACAAGTTCTTCTACACCCTGTTCTTCAGCTAGGAAATCTATTCTTTTATGCATGAGAACTTTAAAATTACTGTTGATTTGTAAAAGATTAAAAAAAAAGAACTTATTTGTTTGATTTAGCCTTTTAAATATTTATTGTATCTTCTTTTATATTAAGTCTGCATAGCACTGTGGATGGACACATGAAGGACACTCATAAATGTAAATTGAGTAGATTGATAGGCCATTTGAAATGTTTGCAGGAAGAACCATTTTACAATGAGAAGAGTCTATGGTGATTCTGAGTTTTGAATAAATGTATACCTATCCTATCTTCCTACCAGGCAGTCAAGGAGTGTACAACATTTTGGATACTGCATTAAATAAATGGAGTAGAATGAAATTCCTATGAAATGGTCTCAATTCATTAATCTGGTAAAGTTTAGGTATCACTTTAACTAAAAGGGTATTTTGGATGATAACTGGTGCTTTCTTCCAGCCCTTTAGAGAAATGGGGCTTTACATTCCTGTTCGATAGCCTGAAAAAGTTGAATTAGTTGAGTCTGCATTAAATAGAAAAATGCATTTACTTGATAGACCAGAACATAGAAACATCTGAAAGTAATGCTTGCCTTGCCAAATACGCTTATGAGATTTCTGAATCTGATCAAGCTTTCCTGCTATGAGTTGAGACTGTAAACACATGTGTTAGTTAGAAATGGTTACCACAACTTGTAGGAAACGGGGTCACAAATGATGTGCAGAGTTCTTATACACAGGGCATTCCATGCTTGGCTTCTGGACTCATCAAAAAAGTCTGGGCATGTCTGCTGTCTCCCAAGAGGAGCCTTCTGACCCTGGGACACTACTGTTTTTACTAAGCTAAAAGAGCAGCCTACAAAGTAAGAATGCACGCGTGCTAAGTCACTTAAGTTGTGTCTGACTCTGTGACCCTATGGACCATAGACTTCCAGGCTCCTCTATCCATGGGATTCTCCAGATGAGAATGCTGGAGTGGGCTGCCATTTGCTTCTCCAGGAAATCTTCCTAACCCAAGGACTGACCCACATTTCTTACATCTCCTCCATTGGTAAGTGGGTTTTTACCCCTGGTGCCACCTGGGAAACCAAAAATAATAATATAAAATGGTAATTAACAAAGCTAATTGAATTATACTTTTCATGGTGCAAGGACGATTAGATCTCAGTATAATAGCACTTTGGGTTGTGGTCTTCATTTCCTTTGAGATAAACTAGAATACATGAACCTTGCCCCCCGAGGGGAGCATTGGTAAGCATGGTCAGAACAATCGTTATGTCTCAAGTGCGCAAAGAATGCTATCTAGGAGCAGTTGTATACACTGGGTTTAAAATTTACTGAGATGTATCTTGTTGCATTGTTTCCCAGTGTTACATACACTGTGTGATACTCCCTGGCATTTGCTTTGTAGAAATAATATATTTCAGGGTATGTTTTTCCATTTTATTCCTCTCCTTCTTCATCCTTTAGTCTTTCAAAGTGTCATTCTTTCACCCTTACCGGAGTCACCTGTGAACTATATAAAATTCTTCCCTTCCATTCATTTTCTATGGCTGGCGAGTAGCTCAGACATGAGTGAAGGGCTTTCCTGCTGGCCAGCTCAAGCATCAGTCTTCACACAGACTCTGTTATCCTTGTCACAGTTTTCGCCACAGGTCAGGCTTCTCTGAGAAATTCATTTAATTGTAGTACAACAATAATGTGTTATGGACCTTAATTATTCAGTTTGTTTTATATTCTACAGAAATGCATACTGGATAACTGAGTTGTTACCAGATACATTTTTAAGTTTACAAATGAAAGGAAACTAAAATCAAAAGGGGCTAAGCTACTTGCCCAGACTCATAGCTGGTAGGAAGTGGGAGAAAAAAAAATTTTTTTTCCAAGTCATGCTCTCTCCATTGAACTAGCAGTAAAACCACTCAGTATAGGTTAGAAGGGAAACTGATATCTTGATAGCAGAACATTCATAATACATCTCTCACACAAAGTGTGGAAATGGGGTAGAGTTTTGGACTCATATGATTCTGGGGAGTCATAATTTTGTAAATGTCTCTCCAACTTTGATCATTCCTCAGGTCCCCAAAATCCACATATAATTAGGTATATATGAATATGTATATATATATATATATATATATGTATATGTATATGTATATGTATATGTATATGTATATGTATATGTATATGTATATATGGGCTTTCCAGGTGGCACTAGTGATAAAGAACCTGCCTGCCAATGCAGAAGAAATGAGACGTGAGTTTGATTCTTGGGTTGGAAAGATCCCCTGGAGGAGTGATCCCCTGGAGTGGCAAACCACTCCAGTATTCTTAACTGGAGAATCCCATGGACAGAGAAGCCTGGCAGGCTACAGTCCATAGGGTTGCAAAGAGTCGGACACGACTGAAGTGACTTAGCAAGCACACGTGCATACACACACACACACACACATTTGTTGTTCAGTTGCTCAGTCTTGCCAGACTCTGCGTCCCCATGGACTGCAACAAGCCAGGCTTCCCAGTCCTTCACCAACTCCTTGAGTTTACTCAAACTCTGGTCCATTGAGTCTATGATTCCATCCAATCATCTCATCCTGTCACTCCCTTCTCTTCCTGCCTTCAGTCTTTCCCAGCATCAGGGTCTTTTCAAATGAGTCAGTTCCTCACATCAGGTGGCCAAAGTATTAGAGCTTCAGCTTCAGCATCAGTCATTCCAGTGAATATTCAGGACTGATTTCCTTTGGGATTGACTGATTTGATCTCCTTGCTGTCCAAAGGACTCTCAAAACTCTTCTCTAGCACCACAGTCTGAAAGCATCAATTCTTTAGCACTCAGCCTCCTTTATGGCCCAGGTCTCCTACCCATACATAACTATGGAAGAACCGTAGCTTTGACTATACAGAACTGTTCACACTTAAAAATGCTGTTTATATTTATTTTCTATTATAGTTTAAGTGCTTTGCAACGTTGTGTTGGTTTTGCTGTACAACAGCATGAATCAGCCATATGTGTACATATATCTACTGCCTCTTAAGCCTCCCTCCCTCCCCCCAGGCCAACCCTCTAGATCCCCCCCCCTCAATACCACCAGGATAAAGTAAATAATTGTCATTATGGTCTGTGGGTCTTTCATAACCTTGTCCCTCTCCATATGCATCTCTCAATACTGCCATCCTCATATTGTAACCTTCTACCAGGGTGCATTATCTGCTTCTCCTGGTTTCCATATTCTGCTTTGGAGTCTTTTTACAAGTTTCCCCAGTTTGAAGCACTCACATTTCCTTATTTTCTTCTTCAGCTGGATAACCCCTAATCCCACTAAATCTTGGTTTCAGTTCAGTTCAGTTGCACACTCATGGCTGACTCTCTCCGACCCCATGGACTGCAGCACGCCACACTTCCCTGTCCATCACCAACTCCTTCCCTGTCCATCACCAACTTCCGGAGTTTGCTCAAACTCATGTCCATCAAGTCGGTGATGCCATCCAACAATCTCATCCTCTGTTATCCCCTTCTCCTCCTGCCTTCAATCTTTTCCAGCATCAGGGCCTTTTCCAATGAGTCAGTTCTTTGCATCAGGTGGCCAAAGTATTGGAGCTTCAGCTTCAGCTTAATTTAGGCATTGCACTATCCTGAGTGGACACTCTGATTCCTCACAGTGGGTCAGGTTCCTGTATTTGACAAACATTATAATTGTCTTTTCACCTATTAGATTTTAAGCTTCTTGAAGAGAAAGATCCTTGTCTTTTTCACCAATGTGTCCTTAGTTATATTACAATGTAAAAGTATACAACAGATGGCTCAGTGAACAGATGGCTCAGTGATAAAGAATCTGCCTGACAAGGAAGAAAATGTAGGAGTTTGATCCCTGGGTTGGGAAGATCCCCTGGAGTAGGAAATGACAACCTGCTCCAGTATTCTTGCCTGGAAAATTCCATGGACAGTGGAGCCTTGGTAGGCTATTATCCATGGGAGTGCACAGTGTCAGACACAACTGAGTGATGGAGCACAAACACGTGCATATATGGGATACTCATTATATGTTTTAAGGTAATTGTAAAGGTAAAAATGAAAGATTTCAAACAGCAAATGTACCAGTGAAATCCACAGAAACCCTTAAACTCTTAGGGATCTTATAATTTGGTCCCATCTCTGGGGAAAGTTTTCTGAATATGACCCCACTTAGGAAATAAACACCTCATGGAAGTTATGGTTCCCACTACGATAATACTGGCTAGGCCTGTAACTTAGAAGAACTCAAGTTTCTAGGGTATAAAACAAGAGAATGCATCATTATCTTCATTCTATAGTTACTGTTCAAGGCCCATTGGACGACAGTAGGGTTCTTGGGGCTCATCTCAAGGTCTACATGCTGCAGCCACTCTGGGAGACAGTGACAGTGGGAGACAGTGACGGACACGGAGCCTGGAGTACTGCAGCCCCTGGGGTCACAGTCGGACACAACTTAGTGACTGAATGACCAAAATAACATGTTCACAAAGCAAGTCATGAGATGTGCACATGAATATACACAAATAATCTGGGAGGTGGAGGTATAGGAAATCAAGACAAAGAGTGTTAAAGATGTTTTAAAGCTCTGGAATGGCATCAAGAACTGGTTAAGGCCAAGTGAAGTTATGGTTCACCTCATTACACACAGTATCAGACAACATTTTGAAAGTCTGGAAGTCTTTAGGGTGGGCACATCTTTTCTTGCTTCACTTTCTGTGAAGGTTAAAAAGCAGTTATGAGAAGTTTTGAGATTTTAGAAAATAAATAGAAATAAAGAGAGAAAGGAAAAATGGAAGGAAGGAAGGAGGGAAGGGTGGGAGGGAGGCAGAGAAGAAGGAAAGCAAATTTACTTCTCAGTTCAGCCACTTATAGGGGCTCCAAATGGTCTTTTATGTTGGGCTCCTATCTTACAAATGCCTCTGTCAGAGTTCTGTGATGGGATAATTTACCTCACCCAAATTAAGAAAAGCTTTAATATAATTTAAATGCACATAGAGGAAAACCAATTTGAAAGTACCCTTTGTGTGGTATTTCAAGCTAGCAGATACCCAAACTTGCTGTCACATTACTGATCCATTAAGGGGCTATGGCATTTAAAGTTGTTCATTCAGAAAATCATGATTTGAAGCAGGAAATGAATGAATTATTACATTATCATCAAAAGAAAATATTATACGTGAAAACAAAGAATCCTGGGGAAAAGCCAAAGCATCTGGGTCATTTTTTTCTTTCTTTATTGTTAATAAAGGTGAAAAGAAATTTTGACATAGAAGGTAGTTCCCCATATTAAAATTAGTCAGAAAGGAAGAAAGAACACATCAAAACAAAAATTTCTTATTAGAAAAAATCTGACCCCTAAATTCTTCATTTTGGGACTGTGGGGGGTGGGCGGGTGAATGCCCACCCCTTGCGTTAATCTGGAAGCACCCTCCCAGCACCCTTTGCGTCTCCCCTTATTCAGCCAGCCGGTCTGTGCATATTTAATACTACTTCCATTTTCATGCCTGTGAACAAGCAGGTACTAGCAGCACATCTGGGAGCAGGATGTCTTATGCATATGCAATGTTTACCTGAAGACGAAAGTTTTGATGAACACTTGGCAAACAAATATTCATCTCATTGGAATACAATTTGTGAGCTTTACAGCAGTTTCATGAAAAACTGAAAACTACTTGAGAGGAATAAATGAGCAATTTCACACAACTCTAGTTTGCTTCCTCTTGTTTCCTGTTTTGCTCTGTTATGCATGGTGGAGAATCTTCTAAAAAATGCCTTATATTACTGACCCAGCACTTTCTGAAAGTGGTTTTGTCATCCTTCAAGTCCTTAAAGAATAGATGAAAGGAAAAATCTGAAAGTGTTTGCATTGAGAAAAATGAAAGTTGAAAGGCGCAAGAAGAGTTAGGAACACAGACAGCAGCTACTGATAGACATTCAACATCTAATGAACATTTCAAAATGGAGCTGCAATGAAAAGAAATGGTCTGCTTTAGCAGAAAAAGAAGAATATTAGAAAATAATTCCTAGAAGAAATAGAGCAGATTTAGAGTTACTAAAATGTTGAAAGGAGGATTATAGCTTGGAATCCATAACTGAATTGGTAAAGGGATTACTTGATATAATATTTCACCTAATATTGAAAAATGAACATACATTATGTGCTAATGAAATTTAAGAATATATTCACAATTCAATGGCAAATAGACTTGAGCACAACCTGAAGAATTGTGCTCTTTCAAAAGACCGTGTTTAGATTAGATTTTTATCTTTTATTCTGTGGAGTAAGAACAGTATTTTCCAGACGTCTTGGAAGTTAAATTTTATTTCTTCCCTCAAACATCAAAGATGCTACCCTGTTGAAAAGGAATCACTGGTGATGAACCACAGGACAGGGTTCCGACTATGAGGAAAATGGTAAAAGAAGAATTTTTTGCATACTCCAATGTTTAGGCCATCATTTATTCTTCCTAAATGGTGACTCAGGGTATGATAATTTATTTGTACTCATATTCTATGTCAAAATTCACATGTATCAATACCCTTCCAAAACAGTTGTGCAAATCAGATTGCATTGTGATTTGGAAAAGAAAATCTCCAATCTTTCTCAGTAAGAAAAGACGGGAAAAAGTACTCAGACTTCATCACAACAAAAGTCCTTGCCTTCATTTTCCAGTCTCAATCACAGAGAAACAAAAGAGTCAAATTAAAAAGATGATATGGTACTACAAGAGATTAATATGCTATTCTGTTGAAAAATTCTTAACTTTAGGTCATGGCATAGACTATTAGGAGGAAGTCTAATGACTGGAATGTGACTTGATTCTGGTTCAGTTGAGTTCAGTTCAGTCGCTCAGTTGTGTCCGACTCTTTGCGACCCCATGAATCTCAGAACGCCAGGCCTCTCTGTCCATCACCAACTCCCGGAGTCTACCCAAACCCATGTCCATTGTATCAGTGATGCCATCCAACCATCTAATCTTCTCTCATCCCCTTCTCCTCCAGCCCTCAATCTTTTCCAGTATCAGAGTCTTTTCCAATGAGTCAGCTCTTTGCATCAGGTGGCCAAAACATTGGAGTTTCAGCTTCAACATCAGTCCTTCCAATGAACATCCAGGGCTGATATCCTTTAGGATGGACGGGTTGGATCTCCTTGCAGTCCAAGGGACTCTCAAGAGTCTTCTCCAACACCACAGTTCAAAAAGCATCAATTCTTCGGCTCTCATCTTTCTTTATAGTCCAACTCTCACATCCATACATGACCACTGGAAAAACCATAGCCTTGACTAGATGGACCTTTGTTGACAAAGTAATGTCTCTGCCTTTTAATATGCTATCTAGGTTGGTCATACCTTTCCTTCCAAGGAGTAAGCGTCTTTTAATTTCATGGCTGCAATCACCATCCACAGTGATTTTGGAGCCCAGAAAAATAAAGTCAGCCACTGTTCCCACTATTTCCCCATCTATTTGCCATGAAGTGACGGGACCAGATGCCATGATGTTAGTTTTCTGAATGTTAAGCTTTAAGCCAACTTTTTCACTGTCCTCTTTCACTTTCATCAAGAGGCTCTTTAGTTCCTCTTCACTTCCTGCCTTAAGGGTGGCGTCATCTGCATATCTGAGGTTATTGATATTTCTCCCAGCAATCTTGACTCCAGCTTGTGCTTCATCCAGGCCAGCATTTCTCATGATGTACTCTGCAGAGAAGTTAAATAAGCAGGGTGACCATATGCAGCCTTGACGTACTCCTTTTCCTATTTGGAACCAGTCTGTTGTTCCATGTCCAGTTCTAACTGTTGCTTCCTGACCTGCATATAGATTGCTCAAGAAGCAGGTCGGGTGGTCTGGTATTCCCATCTCTTTCAGAATTTTCCACAGTTTCTTGTGATCCACACAGTCAAAGGCTTTGGCATAGACAATAAAGCAGAAATAGATGTTTTTCTGGAACTCTCTTGCTTTTTCAATGATCCATTGGATGTTGGCAATTTGATCTCTGGTTCCTCTGCCTTTTCTAAAACAAGCTTGAACATCTGGAAGCTCACGGTTCACATATTGCTGAAGCCTGGCTTGAAGAATTTTGAGCATTACTTTACTAGCGTGTGAGATGAGTGCAATTGTGCGATAGTTTGAGCATTCTTTGGCATTGCCCTTATTTGGGAGTGTTACATTAGTCTTATTCAATATTTGCTAAAATTCTGAGTTAAGACATTTGGCTGAGTCATTTGACTTGATTTTTGAAATGACCTTCTTCAAATTTGACAAAAAAGGTATCTATCAACAAATAACTTAATGACTTATAAAGTAAAAGACATCAGTGGAATTTTACTTGTTTCTTCACTTATATTTAACCATTTAAATTGTTTCAAATTATTATAAAACACTGGTTGTGGTGAAAAGGAAATATTGGGGCACTTTCATAAAATATTTTTAATGTAGTGGATATATTATATGGCTCTTTGTAAACTCTTAATAATATAGTGATCCTTTGAACCCTGCATCTAGCTCCTAATTTTATAGACAAACAAAGAAATGATCTCTAGTTCCTTAAGTTCCAAAATTTACAAGAGACGTGATGAAGGAGCCTGTATTTTACAACTGTAGCAACTGTCAAGAATCTTTTTAGGTCACGATTTTATCCTTCGGCAAAGATCAATAGAAGTCACTTATTGTGCTTTTTGTGGATGGAAATAGAAGGGAGACCACTGATGGGCATAATTCAAATCATATACTGTGTGGGTAAGTACTGGGGAGTGAGCGGAACGGTGAAAGTGGCAGCCTGAGAAAGTTCTTTAGATTCATTTAAAAGGAGAATGGCAGAATAACGCATTCTACAAGATTCGACTGTCTCTGTAGACATTTTAATGGTTCTCATGATAAATATAAATTCACATACATTATATACATGTTTGAATGATCCAAGTAACTTATATATAAAGCATCTATACCATAGCACCTCCTAAAATCTCCTAAAATCTTGACAATATAATGAAATTTGGTGAGCAACAGTGTTTGGAAGTTTCAGAGAGGCCAAGAGGGATAGAGTATTCTAAAATTCTGTAAACATTGACAGTTGAGAGATATAATTTCTTCAGTGTAAGAGACATAATCCCTGCATTAAAAAAATATAATGATCCTTTCCATAGCCTGCTAGAAAATAGGTTTTATATGCTTAATAAAAGTCAGTTGTTCATATCTTAGGCTAGAGTTAATGAAATCATTATGATACATGAGCCAAGTATAGTCACATAGTAGGCTCTCAAACACATAAGTCTGTTACAAGGTACTCAAGAAAAAGGCTCATGTTGAATTAAATGAATAACTATACACATTTATGTATATTCTATACATATTATGTGATATTATATAGCAAATCATATACAATACAATTAATTTTTGTTGACACTTGCTATTTGCCAGGCAAAATGCTGACACTGCAAATATTATATCTGAGAGAGATGTTACTACTCCTCTTTTCCAGAAAAGAAATCCCACAATCACATATTTCATGTTACTAAAAGTCCTCCTAATCTACAGTTTACTTTGTTTAGTTCTGACCAACTTTCTTCTTGACATTGAACTTGTTTGCTAGTCCCCCTCACTTTATATAGGTGTGTTTATATTTTATGTGCACACGAAAGCATATTTAGTCTTTACTGGTATGTTATTGCAATGATAATATATGCCTGCTAAAAACTGCTAAGGTACATTTTAAAATAAATTGACAGGAAGAAAAGTGTCAGATAATTTAGCTTGCTACCTATTGGAGATTACATAGCTCAAAGACACAAGAGTGGCAGGCAACTAATTAAAGCAGAAAACAGCTAATAGAAGATTTTCAGGCCCTTAATCCACCAAAAAGAAGGCATGACACCATGAAATAGATGAAGCATAAACAGCTATTTGCAGTACATTTCATACAAAGTAAAAATGAAACACAAGGAGACCCATCAGGGAGTCTCATTGTGCAAGAAAATGCTGTTAGTGGAGACAGTTGAGCCCTGAGCAGAGTGCTGTGTTGCAACAAAGCTCCATGGGAGCTCGTGGAGAAACAGCTGCCCCCTGAAGACTGAAAGGCAAAAACAATGGGTTGGACATTTGCTGACAACAGAAATCCCACAGATCATTGTACGAATAGCACCATTGGGCCAAATGATTAACTCTGAAGTCATCCATGGTCCCTTTTGCTGTGTCCTCCAAGTGGCCTCTCTGTAGTTTTTTAATTAAGCAATGTAAACTAAGAACACTGTAAAGGAGTCGAATGTGTTTCAGTGCTTCATAGGAAAGAAGTTGTGATGTGTTTTCATAATCATTCTTACTGGAATCAGAAAAAAATTAATTGCTTCCTCTAGGTAATTATAAAACAAACACCTGCTAAAAAATAATCCTGTGATTTCCAACTACTAAGCAACATGTAACCAAGGTTTGCTGATAGACAGCTAGTATGGTTTATTTTTCTGGATGTAATTTAATGCAAAGAATGGTGAAGTTATGTGTAAAAGTGTTTAAATGACCAGATAACTATTGTTCCTTGACATTCTCATTAACTGTCTCCATACTCTGACAACCACTGAGGATAGGCATCAATTTTATATTTATCAGCCTTTTCAGATAAAACTTGCATGCAAAGATTCACAAGAGAAAAGTAAATTTTGTATGACTGGGACAAGAAAATTTTATCACCCCAAATATTTTTCTTGCTCTTGTAGCACACTGGATTAAAAAAAAGCCACCCACACCCTCCTCCCCAACACCCTCACTCTGCCCCCCAACAGCCCCCACCCTGCCAAAGTGAAGTATATGTTTTTCAAAATGCTATGAATATGTCAGAATTCATTAGGAAGACTAATCTCAAGATGGCTTACCTTATAGCTCAGCTGGTAAAGGATCCGCCTGCAATGCAGGAGTGGAGTTCAGTTCATTTCAGTCGCTCAGTTGTGTCCAACTCTTTGCAACTCCATGAATCACAGCACGCCAGGCCTCCCTGTCCATCACCAACTCCCAGAGTTCACTCAGACTCATGTCCATCGAGTCCGTGATGCCATCCAGCCATCTCATCCTCTGTCGTCCCCTTTTACTCCTGCCCCCAATCCCTCCCAGCATCAGAGTCTTTTCCAATGAGTCAACTCTTCCCATGAGGTGGCCAAATTACTGGTGTTTCAGCTTTAGCATCATTCCATCCAAAGAAATTCCAGGGCTGATCTCTTTCAGAATGGACTGGTTGGATCTCCTTGCAGTCCAAGGGACTCTCAAGAGTCTTCTCCAACACCACAGTTCAAAACCATCAATTCTTCGGCACTCAGCCTTCTTCACAGTACAACTCTCACATCCATACATGACTACTGGAAAAACCATAGCCTTGACTAGACGGACCTTAGTCAGCAAAGTAATATCTCTGCTTTTGAATATACTATCTAGGTTGGTCATAACTTTTCTTCCAAGAAGTAAGCGTCTTTTAATTTCATGGCTGCAGTCACCATCTGCAGTGATTTTGGAGCCCCCAAAAATAAAGTCTGACACTGTTTCCTCATCTATTTCCCATGAAGTGATGGGACTGGGTGCCATGATCTTCGTTTTCTGAATGTTGAGCTTTAAGCCAACTTTTTCACTCTCCTCTTTCACTTTCATCAAGAGGCTTTTTAGCAACGCAGGAGACTCTGGTTCAATTCCTGGGCTGAGAAAATCTACTGGAGCAGGAATAGGCTACTCACACCTGTATTCTTGGGCTTCCCTTGTGGCTCAGCTGGTAAAGAATCCACCTGCAATGTGGGAAACCTGGGTTCAATCCCTGGGTTAGGGATCCCTGGAGAAGTGAAAGGCTACTTATTCCAGTATTCTGGCCTGGAGAATTCCATGGACTGTATAGACAATGTGGTCGCAAAGAGTCGGACTCGACTGAATAACTTTCACTTTCACTTTTCAATCTCAAGATATACACAAATACACCTGTGGTAGGGAGTAATTGTGAGCTTCCCAAGTGATTCAGTGGTAAAGAATCTGACAGTCAATGCAAGAGCTGGGAGATACAGGTTCGATCCCTGGGCTGGGAAGATCCCCTGGAGTAGGAAATTACAACCCATTTCAGTGTTCTTGCCTATGAAATTCCAGGAACAGAGGAGGTTGGTGGGCTACAGTCCATGGGGTCTCCAAGAGTCAGATACAACTGAACACACACTCACGCAGGGAGTAGTATACCCAAATACACCCAAGTCATAATCCCTGCATCCCGTGAGTCCTACCTTACATGGTGAAAGAGACTTTGACAATTTGATTAAAGTGATATTGTTCAGTTGGATCCGACTCTTTTGCAAGCCCATGGACTATAGCCTTCCAGGCTCCTCTGTTCATGGAATTCTCCAGGCATGAATCCTGGTGTCGGTTGCCATTTCGTTCTCCAGGGGAATCTTTCCAACCCAGGGATCAAACCTATTTCTCCTGCATTGGTAGGCAGATTCTTTACCAAGCCCCCTGGGAAGCCCTCTGTTAGATAGTAATAAACTCCCTCAGCTTTTGTTCATCTTGGAGAGTTTTGATTTCTCCTTTACCTTTAAAGGAGAGTTTTGCCTGATACAGCATCCTTGGTTGACAAAAAGCCTTGGGAAGCTTTCTGGCTCAGATGAGCAACTCAGCCGTCACACTTTCACAGCGTGTTTGGTTCCTGTTGCGTTGAGGAAGAGGTGTTTATAACTAGCAGATGTGGTGACAACTCAAAAGAGAAAGGTGATGCCCCAGGTCCTTTTATTCGGGCCCGGTGGGCGGGGCTCTTAGGCCAGAGTCCTTGGGGGTGATACCTTCAGATTTCTGTCATAGGTTTCCACCCCGGACAGCCGTGGTGACAGCGCAGACCTCAAGTGATGGTCAAAATAAGCTCGAGGAATCAAAATGAACAATGGAAATTCTTTGAGTTTTACTGTGTAAAAACCTCTAAGAAAGCTATCAACAGCCTGCAACATCCGCATATACCACCAAGTGCGGTGGGCTGCGGGGCTCTCGCCACCGCCGTGATGCTGAAGCCAGAGCTGGCTCCCTTTGGAGCGCCCACGGCATCCAGAGCATCAGCGGCTGGTCCTCTCGCTTCCGCCCGGAGGGAGGAGCCTGGACAGGAGAGGCTCTCCTCCAGTCACTTAGCACGGTGCCACATGGGCAAGCGGCCTGCGGGGACGCGGTAAATGCGCCGACTCTCCTGCTGGAATCATGTTGGTATCACAGCAGCCTGGGTGCTTTGGCTTCCTAACTGTTCCCTGGAGCTCTCAGACGGGGTCCTCGTCTACAGTTTTCACTAACTCCGTATCTCCTCAGGGAAGGGGGGCGGCTTCCTAGTTTTCCGTCTTGCGGACATCACACTCCTAACGGGCTCACATTTTAGTATTTCTGAAATAGGGATGAATTTTTTCATTATGTCTTCTAATTAACTATTTCTTCTCCCTTTTGTGAGTGTGTAAAATAACATTAGATCTTAAAACAAGACATTTAAATTTGATGAAATACAGAAATTTTATGAGTTTAATTTAAAAAATCTCAACCTCTTTATCTGTAAAATGGAGACAAGGTAAGAACAAAGTTCACAAGGTTCCTGAGAGTTCCCTGCACTCAGCTATCAAGAAATACATGTCTGTGCTTTTCCCTTCCCTCTGTCTTGTGTTCAGGGGAAAAAGCATACAAACTAATTAATGAGCTCTCTCAATCACCTCTTGTATTAGATAGCAAGTCCTCTGAACAATTAGAAAATATTGAAAAAAAGATCTCCCATAAATTGCCAGAACTACAGGTATTCCAGGATCTTTCACTTGGGACCTTGTGATCCCAGCAATTCACTGTTCAGGTGGCCTCTCTCCCTCATGGGTGTGGCTCTTGCCCTAGTTCCAAATTCAGCCTCTTGAAATAACCTTTGATTTTTCTCTCCTCCCTATATGACCAATAATTCACCAATTTTTATTAAAACATCTCCAGTGTTTGTTCCTTATTTCTTTTTCAACTGCCACTATTTAAGCCCAACATCATATATTGAATTACTGCAATAGCTTCCTGATTAGTTTTTCTCTCCTGGCTTTCCCTTCCGATCATTCCTGCATCCAATGACATACCACCGTTTCTGAATTCCCATTTTCATCATCCTATTTCTCAACTCAAAAAGTTCCTCTGGGTTGTCCTTGTGGAATAAAATACAAATTCTTCAGCTTGGCATGAAATTTCTTCCACCACCTGACACTGTCCGCTCATTTGACAAATATTTATTGAGAGCTGACTGTGCGGTTAGCATTCTGTCTCTTGTAACTCCATACATCCTGCAGATTTTCACATTCTGGTTGGAGATTTTTTTTAATATTCCAGGTAAATTAAATAACAGAACCAGATAACCATTTAAAAATTACTATAAGACTGTATATGTTATTGTGCTTGTATGTGTGTGTGTACTTTATATAAATATGTTTGAGAAATATATATTGAAGCAGTAATAGCATGTTTTATGCTGCATTGCAGTTACTATAGTTTATAATGCACATACACATGTGTTTTATTTTAATCCATCTGAACAATTATAAATAGTAATAAATTGATATTGAAGAGAGAAGGAATTTTATAAGAGAGAAATAATATATTTTTGCACTATAATCTCAAAAGCTGAATATAAATATGGCAGATTTGGAGGTTGTTATTTTGTCTGTTAAAGCAAGTGTTATGCAGGAATTGTTTTCCACTGTGATAGCTATAAATTTTATAGTATGTATCCAACAAACTTCACTAGCTATTTTGACTGGATCAATTTTATGAATTTGTATATTTCCTCTTTCTGGTCACATGGAAAATCTCTAAATCTATATTATTTCTTCTCTCTTGCAGGTAGGTTGGGTCATGTGACTGACTTTTGGCTAAAGTATGTACATGGAAGTAAGACTAGCCCATTTTGGGTCCATCGTTTTCACTTCCACTATTCTCAAGGCTTCTCTTCATCTGTTAGGGTGTCTTTGGAAGCCCCCTGTTTCTTATGACTTAGCTACCAATATGTAGGATTATCCAACTTGCTTTAGACTTTGCATGTGTAAGAAATAAACTGTATTTAATTAAATTACTGAAATTTTTAGAGTTTTCCATTACTGCAGCATCCTGACTAATGCAGGCATATTCTGTTCCAAATGTAAATTCTAATACTAGTTGTAACACTGTCACTGTCTTTAGTCTCAGTAAAGTATGTTAGAAAACAAGGAAGAACAGCATTAAAACAAAATCAACCTTGTATCAACTCTAACTATATATGTGTATGTACGTGTGCTGTGCTGTACTTAGTCACTTAGTCATGTCTGACTCTCTGAACATCATGGACTGTAGCCCCACCAGGCTCCTCTGTCCTTGGGATTTTCCAGGCAAGAATACTGGAGTGAGTTGCCTTGCCCTCCTCCAGAGGATCTTCCCAAACCAGGGACTGAACCCAGTTCTCCTGCATTGCAGGTGGATACTTTACTGCCTGAACCACCAGGGAAGCCTGTTTATATACATATGGTTGTGTCTATATACACTGATTTGTGTATTTATATAGTTACACATTTATCCACGTGTGCACATGTGCTAAGTTGCTTCAGTGATATCCAACTCTTTACGACCCCATGGACCATAGCCCCGCAGGCTCCTCTGTCCATGGGATTCTCCAGGCAAGAACACTGGAGTGGATTGTCATTTCCGTCTCCAGGGGATTTTTCCCAACCCAGAGATCTAACTGCGTCCCTTGTCTTTTTCATTGGCAGGGGGGTTCTTCACCTCTGGCTCCACTTGGGAAGCCCATTCTATCTACATCACTATGCAAATACATATATGTGGATTTATGTAAATTTGCAAGCACATATATTCAATATAGGTACAAAAAGAAATCATGTACAGATTTCAAAGCCATTATTATCCATAAATACACCAAATTCACTACTTGCTATATACTTCAGCTACATTCAATTCTTTCAGTCCTTACGATCTCCCTAACAAGCATGTTCTCACGTGAAACAATTTTACAATGAGAAAGCAGGCAAAGAGAGGGTACATTATTAATAGTAGCATCATGATAGACACATTACTTGGGATGCAACATGAAAGTAGGGCCTGGGATACGAATGAAGATGCTGGTCATCAATATCTTCCTGGAAATCTCTCTCCGTGGCTGGCTGGCTCCTCACCCTCTGTATCTCAGATTTCCCTGCCACACAGTTACCGCCCTCCTCACGTCCTCTCGGTATTTCTAAGACAGTGTGTTCTTTTGTTTATTACCTTTCTCCTTTTATCAAGACCTGATATTTATAGGGCAGATGCCTTAAATGTGCTGGTTACTCTTCCTTAACACAGAGAGTGAAACGTAGTATGTCCTCAATAAATACCATTTAATTGAATGAATGGATGAATGAACAAATTAATACTGTATTTTGGCAGAAGTTATTAAGGTGATTTAAGCTTTATAGCCCTGTGAATTGGGAGGAACTGGAGTGAATTTTTGACACACACGCAGAGCTTTCTTCTTTACAGATACCAACATCAATGTGTAGTTTACCCAAACTTTATCACACAAAAGTATTAAAGTTAGTAGACCTCTTTGGAGCCCTGGAGGCAGAAAGTAACATAAAACACTTTCTGAAGGTGGAATTATTATAATTACTTACTGATGAAGAAACAGAGGCTCAGAGAGTTTCAGATTTCTTAAAATCTCAGATTTGATTGTGGATTTGAAGTTCATAGCTTAGAACTCATCTTCTATTAGCACAAAATAGACACTCTATTAATGACAGTGGTTAATGACAGTGGCTTCATGGAGATGAGAAAGGATTTGACCAGCTCATGAAGCATTCACACAACTTCCCTCCTTCATCAAATCTTTCCTGCTGCCCCTAAAACTTTTCTCAAAGTTATTGTCTTGGGGCTCCTCTTCTCATACTAATTATTTTATATATTTTCACAGATTCACTTGCTTCTGATGTCAGTCTAGCTGTCATATCCTTCAAATGTGTCCCCTTTTTACATTTCACTAGTATATCCTGAAATAGGCTTTCACAGCTTTTCACTTCTAGTCCATGTTTTGCAAATGACCCCTTTGCCAGTCTTAGTCAATGATGAAAATTTAGGACAATTTAAAGTTTCTAAAGTATGATTGCAATGATCAGTTCAAAATCCTTGGATCTTTCCAAAATCTACAGGTAAAGTCCACACACAAATCATATTAATTCTGATATGTTAAGCCCTCTACCTCTAGTTCCTGTCCACCTCCTTTCTCACAGCTTCTATCCACATACAGCTTTCTCACACTAGGCTACTCTCTGAGCCATCTGCATGCCATTTTAGATAATGAAAACATTGCTAAAATCTGCATAAACCATCTTACTTCTGTGTATTAGTCTTCTTCATCAAAGCTCAACTCAGGAACTCTTTCCTAGATCCCTATTTACTCGCCTCTCCCTTCCCCACACAACACTGCATACCACCACTTGTGAATGGCTTCCTGTAAGGATTTGCACCATCTATGTAGGTTATGCTTTTTACATTTAACATTCCATTCCTGTTATTGGCACGTGGATCTCTGTTCCTTTCCTAAAGGATATGTTTTTCAATTCATTCTCATATCTCCTAGAGTACCTAGTAAAGGACTATTTCTGAGAAATTATGGAGTAACCAAAATAGCTTACATTTCATGCTTTAGATTAACCAGGGATTTTTAATGGAAGGAATATTTTGACTTAAGCAAATAAACAAAAATGGTAAAATTGATCTGGAATGCAATGCTTTCCTGCTTGCATGATCAGTCGCTTCAGTTGTGTCTGACTCAATACAACCCTATGGACTGTAGCCTGCCAGGCTACTTTGTCCATGGGATTCTCCAGGCAAGAATACTGGTGTGGTTTGCCATGCCCTTCTCCAGGGGATCTTCCTGACCCAAGGATTGAACCCCGGTCTCCTGCATCTCTTGCACTTCAGGTGGATTCTTTACCACTGAATGGCCAGGGAAGTTTTTGGAATGTAATACCTAAATATAAATATATTTTAAGTGGAGAACACCCAGGAGTAAAAGTATATTTCATGGTTTAAAGGTGTTCAGGAGTAATACAAAAAAGCAGGTAATCAATCATAGTTCCAAATGATTTCTAAACACATATTAATATTTACTAAAAGCAAATCCTATCTTTAAAGTAATCCTTGAAGAAATTGTAGGACACATTTTTCTAACTAAAGGGCTTGTTATTATTAGGCCATTATACTCTTCTATAATATAATGCCAATTATAGAATCATTTGCATAGCATAGTCATTAATTTTAGTGTTATCCTTACAAGTGAATAAGTTGTGTCTTATTATATAATGAGTTGCTTGATAGTTTTTTTTTTTACATACCTAACTTGTAAAAGGGTTCATAATTAATTTACATAACAGAAACTTTTAAATGTCTATTTAATTTTAAAATACTTCAGTCTTGAATGCACTCTTTAATGTATATTTAACTCTAAACTGATTTTTAACTCTATATCAGACCAAATATAGCACATTTGTCACAATCCAAAAGGTGAAATATTTGCACAGATATTCCCTATACTAAGAGATGGATGTTCTTCCATGTGATAAAACAGCCCATAACATATAGATTGAAATATATGTTTCTTAATCTATATTAAAAATCTATACATGTTTTTGAATCATATATGTAACTACCATTCTTCAGTAAAGCAGCATTGCTATCAAGCACCGTTTCAGGGAATCACAGACTTTTAGGTACTCTTTTCCCAAAAAGTAGAAGACATCTCCTGCACAGCAGGAGACACTTCAGCCTTTGCTACGACTTATTCATACTCCCAACTGTGTTCTTTCTTTTCTCTCAATACAGAGAGATGTACATGTGCTCGAATTCTCCATAACTGCCCTGTGTTCATGTAGATTTCCGGCCTCCTTGCGGAAAGCTGCCATTCTGGTGCCTGTGCTGACAAGAGCTCACACAAATTACAAATGTAAATGAGAACATTTCATGACCAAATTCAACACAGCTTGCCTGTTTCATCCCCCAGATGGAAAAGAATCAGCCATTCGAACCAGTGCTTTTGGTAGTATCAACACAATTAATGAAGGTGCCCTAATTTTAAGCACCATTGGCTAGCAAAATTTTGTGTTTTACCTGGTTAAACAGAATCGCATACTATAAGTTTACTTTTTATGCCTAATAAAATTTAATATTTGAGTCAATCTTCCTAAAGGTATATAAAATAATATAAGATGGGGCACATATTTTTAGAAAGAGAGTAAAACACAAATATGCCACATAGACTTTTTTTGAGAGGGTGAGGGATTAGAGCTGGCCGTGGTTGCTCTAATTTTGTCTGTTCTGTGGCAAATAAACAAAGCCTAAATGTATACAGAAATCTCTCTTTGCTGAGCAATTTCGCTGCAGCCTATAATTGCACCACTATTAGTGATAAATTCTGATTTACAGCTTAATTGGCCAGAAGTGAATATAGCTCAAGGTCATTGCAATAAAGATAGCAGGAACTTTAGGGAGGTACATAAGTTAGCCTAGAGATTGTCTGGTGCAGCTGGTGGAGAAGATCTATTTAAAATATTAGAATACTACATGGGGTCATATTGTGTAGTGCTGACTCCATACATATAACACAAAAGGTCAATTTGAAGTGCTCACATAGGTTCCACAATAAAATATTTCACATTTAACAACAAGCATCTGGTGATTTCTTTCCTACAAAGAAAACCAATAATTATATGGTGTCCAAAGGGACTAAAAATGGACCAATTAAAGCTTCTCAGAAAGCTGTTTTAAAAGAAATGCAGCAGAAAATTGGTGAAAATAGAAACAAGAATTTTAGTCACCTAGTATTGTACTATAGAACGGATGCATATGAGAGAGCTTGTTATTGCTCTATAAAAATCAGAGAAAGCCCAGGATATTGGGAGTGATTCTGAATATGATAGAAGTAATAACAAAGGTATTCACAGGTAAGGTTGAAGCACACTGTTTCCTAAAGTACAACAAAATATATGGAAGATACTTTTCCTTTCACAAGAAAACAGATCAAAGAGGGGAAATCTCATTCATCAATGGGCCATTGATTTTTAACTGATATTCAAGTCATGAGAATTTGAGACATGATTTTAAAAAGAATGTCCTGTGAAATCGCATCAGACTAAGAGTAGAATGAGGCTAGTCCCCAGAGACATGAGCAAAGTGAGAGAGTATAAGCATTTCAACTGTCTAAAATTTAAGAAACACCCAGAAAGCTAACAATACCTCTACTATTAATAGTCTTGCCTGTCACCAGGGACTCTAGCATATTTGCTTTCTTAAAAAGGACATTAAAACATCTTTAACAGTATCTAAAACTAATTATTGCTACTCTGTTAAATATGCATTATGCACTAATAATATGGTTTCCATTTAATAAAGTGCAGGCACAAAAATAGCTTGTTTTCATTGGTTTCACATAGTTGAATTCCCTTCAGTTGTACAAAAAGGAAGGAAAAGCCTTTTTGGAAAAAAAAAAATGTGGACTTTGAGCAAAAGCTAAGACTACATTAAATACTGAGATTTTTATTGGTGGGTGTTGACAACTGGGGATATGACATTCTGATAAGAGCTTCCAGGAAATGAAGTATTTGCTCCATGGCATGAATGCATTCTCAGAATGGTGTGTCACAGGAGAGGGAAAGGAAGGAACCATCCAAAAAGTGGATCTCTCCATACTTTGTTGATTTGAATTCCTGTGCTTCATGTACAGATTCTGTCCTCCCTTGAGATAAACTATAGTCACAAGATCCCCATACAGCTACAATATTGGGAATTTATAAGCAATTGTTGTTAGATTTTTGTTTTTCTCTCCTAGAGCTCTTTTTATCATGAGAAGCAGCCGCTAGAGGCTCAAGAGAGCCAAGAAATTCTATCATAAATAAATCAACAAGCAGGCAAGGGCCCTCTGATGACAAATACCTGGAAGATGTATGGCCAACCAGCTGCAGTCACTTCTGCTCAGACACCTCTGAAACCATGAGCTGAGACCCTGGAAGCAGGAAGACTCCATAGGTCCCTGTCACCAGCTCATGTCGCATTTGGAGGAGAATACAACTTGAGGAGGAAATTGTATAAAAAAATAAAACTAACACACAAAAGTGAAAAGGGGAGAATTAAAGATTAGTCTAATAAGACATCTCAAAGGCAGAAAATTATGGAAGTTAGGAAAATCATATATTAGATTATGAGTATATTAGATTATATTAGACTATGAGATCAGTGGTCAAATAAAAGATAGGGAGAGTGAAGGAGGATAAAGGGACAGGTAAGTACTTATTGAAATAAACCTATTTGCCTGGTATATGGGATTTTTGTAGTGCTAGACTGACTCAGAGGTGACATGGGGGGGTGATAAAAGAATAAAGAGTTGCAAAACTGTATCATGTTTCATGACACCCATATGGATTTCCACACCATTTTCACTTCTCAGAAATTGAATGGAGGTTCATACAGTGAGAACACTCCTAATTATATGAATTTAAATGAGGGTACTAAAATGCACCAGCTGTGTGACATTGATGCAGGCTCTTTGAGTATTATTTCCTCCACTATAATATGGAATTCATTATACCTGTGAAATTATATTATTTCAAGATCTCTTCTCATTCTAAATTTCTGTGGCTCCAAACATTTTCTCCCCTAATTGACTACTTTTTTAAAAATGAACATATCCACCATCCTCATCTTCTAAGTTATCCTTTCCTGAGAGGCTTATACTTATGGTGGCAAGAGCAGTGCTAAGCACAAGAGAGAAGTACATGCTTTTATTCCCTGATTTTCTTTACCTGCACACCTGAGCACAGTACCTGGGTCTAATGAGTTTCTCCCCCATGGAAATATACTCGTTGGGAAGTACGATGTACTAATTTGTTCATCAAACATTTATTACATGTCTGTGTTTTTGGATAGGGGGAGCAAAGACAAAACTTTCAGAGCACAGAAGAAACTAATAAAGTCTAGATTTACATAGGTTTATACAAAGAGAAGGGAGTGGCAAGGCATTCAAATATGGTAAATTACACTAAATACTGAATGTTTGAGTGTGTTGAAACTGATCACATAAAGACATGGAGAAAGAACATTCTAACACATTCTGAGAAGTAGAGAGGATAATTCAGATTTGGACTTTAGATCGATTGCTGTGGTAATACAGAGAAAAGAGAAAGTATAATGCTGAGACAGGAATCAGATAAAGGTTGTTTTGCAAATTACAGTGACTACACATAAAACAGCTGAAACACGGTAGGGATTAGTCTCTAAGCTCCAGAAAGCTAAGGACTCTATGGCCTTTATCACGTTTTGCTTCTGGTATATAGCACAGAACCTGGTCCACAGTAGGCACTGACAAAATGGCTATTAAATAATACATATAATACCTGTAGCACAGCATTGAGCAAGTATCCAGCTTTGGTTTCTTCTTGGCCTCATTCACATTGGTCTAACATGATTAAAGAAAGCAGAGAGGAGGATATGAGTTGAAGGCAGGAAGCAGACATTTTAGATAGGGACCTAGAGAAAGCTCTGGAACACTGTTATTTCAAGGGAGTAAAAGATTCAGCCCTGTGGATGTGGAGCGTGAAGCAGAGGAAATCATTCCAGGTAGAAGGGATGGCAGTGGGAAGGGCTGAGAGAAAACATGTCAGGTGTCTCTGAAAAACGGCAATTAGACTATCCCTCCAGATCCTAGAACATGAAGCATGTGAGACAGGCACTTCAGAGAATGTGTCATTAGGGGAGAGCCGGGTTTCAGCTGTGGTAAAAAGGCGGGGTGAATTTTCATATAAGTGATGAGGATACAGGTTATTCGGCT
The DNA here is from genome assembly GCF_032405125.1 of Capricornis sumatraensis. Classification (NCBI taxonomy): domain Eukaryota; kingdom Metazoa; phylum Chordata; class Mammalia; order Artiodactyla; family Bovidae; genus Capricornis; species Capricornis sumatraensis. The sequence goes on from NC_091080.1 coordinate 13,769,560, forward strand.
TATGCTTCACTTTGAGTTTCAGAGAGCGCAGGGAAATGGATTTGGTAAATGGGGTGTGGGGAAGGCAGGAACAAGCACTGTTAAATCCTGTGAAGGTTGCTTAAGTCTTAGAGGGTCTTAGAGGGTGGGTAATGATCATGACCCAAAAGTTCAAGATAGTGGCAACCCAGATAGCGGGAGTCTGGGCTGGGATGAGCCTACCGTTCACTGTCACATTCAGATACTAATGGAAAGTTTGCAATAGTTGAGGAATTGTGGGCAAAAGCAAGAGTAAGTCTTGTCTCTTTGTCAGCTTTTCAGCTAAAACCGCTACAACAGTGTGGAGGTTGTACCGTGTAAAAACCAGTTTAAAAAAAAAAAAAAAAAAGGGAAGTACACAATAGTCACCAAATCAAGTGTGGCCTAGATTTAAATAACTGTTACGACCAAAAACTGCCATGTTTGGTGGGGGCCAGAGCTAACAAAATTTATCTAGAGTAGGGAATTCAGAATCAGAAGAAATTTAGTACTAGCCAGTCAAACTAGAGTGAAGTTCTCAGAAGAGGACTGAGTTTGCAAAGGTGAGACTGTTGCTGCAAATCTTATAAAAGTAATTTCTATTGGGAGCCTAGGTCAATTTCAGATAAGTATTTAAAATAAACTGCAAGGGTATTACCATCATCTCCCAACATTCTGAACAATTACTGAGAAATATGTTTTAAATACCAATCAAAAATTATTTTATTAGATTAAAAATTAATTTTTGGGATAAAGTTAGTTTCTGTCTCACAATCAAATCTTTCTGTTTTGTCTTGGGAATTGAACACAATCCAGTATGAATTAAGCTTTAAACATCTGATTTGAAAGCTTCGATTTCTCAAATTATTTTCTCCCAGAATATTCTCATTCTATAAAGCTCAAAGATGCTTGTTTCCTATTTTTTGTTCTTTAAAAGAATGGGACTATTTCATTCCACAATGTGTGAAGGTTATCTTAGAAATTAGTACTTTTTTGCTTTTGTTTTTTATTTTGCTTAAATTATATCTACTTTTTGGTAATCAGTTGAAGCTTGATGAGCAGAATATAAAGCTTGACCTCAAAAAAGGTGCTTCAATTATATAACAAAATAAAAATAATTCTCTAGAAAAGGTAGATTCCTGTTTAAAATGAATTGATCATATATATGTATATATTCATGTATTTTAAATGCCTTTGAATGGCATAAACATTGCAACCTACTGAATGGGAAACTATCTTCTTGATTTTAAAACTGTGGTCTGAATATTGTGCTACCGTCTGCTGAATGGATGAGGACAAATCTGTTGCTAGACTGGAGTTTATCAATCCTTTGTTTAAAGTTCTTTATACGCTATCCACCTTTGTCTCTAGATTTAAAGCTAGTGGGTTGAGGAAAGAAATGAGCTGAATAGGTGATTAATGCATTTTCATTTAACATCAGCATTGACTAGGCTTTTAGTTTGAGTCAGGCACTATACTAGCTACTTTTGATACATTACTTCAAACAGTCATCAAGCCAAGGGATTCTGACTAAAATCTCCCTTCTTGTTTGCCAGACTTTGTTTCCTCAGTTCCATTCACTCACATACTATCAAGCCCCGCCATAGCCACAAAACACCCGTGACTTATAAAACTGACATTTTTCTTTATACAGATTAACTTTTCAAAATTGTATCTTTCACATAAACAAGGATGTCAATAAAATAATTTTTATGTATTAATGTGATTCTGGAGAATAAATGTTAAATTGAATAGGAACTTTAAAATAATTTTTATAAAGTACATTTAGATTACTAAACCATTATTTAATAAAATATGTGTCTTTGTCACTTAAAATTGCCTTGTGTATTATCAGTGTCACATATGCTACAATTTGAGAGATACAGCTGTTATGCTTTCTCATTTTACATACTAACAAAGTAATGCTCAAAGTTCTCCAAGCCAGACTTCAACAATATGTGAACTGAGAACTTCCAGATGTTCAGGCTGGATTTAGAAAAGGCAGAGGAACCAGTGATCAAACTGCCAACATCTGTTGGATCATAGGATAAACAAGAAAATTCCAGAATAACATCTGCTTCATTGTCTACGCTAAAGCCTTTGATTGTGTGGATCACAACAAACTGTGGAAAATTCTTCAAGAGATGGGAATACCAGACCACTTTACCTGCCTCTTGAGAAATCTGTATGGAGGTCAAAAAGCAACAGTTAGAACTGGACATGGAAAAACAGACTGGTTTTAAGTTGGGAAAGGAGTACGTGAAGGCTATATACTGCCACCCTGCTTATTTAACTTCTATGCAGAGTACATCATGTGAAATGCGAGTCTGGGTGAAGCACAAGCTGGAATCAAGATTTCTGGGAGAAATATCAATATCCTCAGATATGCAGATGATACCATCCTTGTGCCAGAAAACAAAGAGGAACTGAAGAGCCTCTTGATGAAAGCGAAAGAGGAGAGTGAAAAAGCTGGCTTAAAACTCAACATTCAAAAAACGAAGATCATGGCATCTCGTCCCATCACTTCATGGCAAATAGATGGGGAAACAGTGGAAACAGTGACAGACTTTATTTTTGGGGGTTCCAAAGTCACTGCAGATGGTGACTTTAGCCATGAAATAAAGACACTTTCTCCTTGAAAGAAAATCAGTGAAAACTTAGATAGCATATTGGAGAAAAGAGACATCAGTTTGCTGACAAAAGTCCGTATAGTCAAACTATTGTTTTTCTAGTAGTCATGTATGGATGTGAGAACTGGACCATAAGGAAAGCTGAGCACCAAAGAATTGATGCTTTTGAACTGTGGTGTTGGAGAAGACTCTTAAGAGCACCTTGGACTACAAGATCAAACCAGTCATTCCTAGAGGAAATCCATCCTGAATATTCTTTGCAAAGGCTGACGCTGAAGCTAAAGCTCAATAATTTGGGCACGTGATGTGAAGAACTAACTCATTAGAAAAGACCGTGATGCTGAGAAAGATTGAAGGCAGGAGGAGAAGAGGACAACAGAGGATAAGATGGATGGCATTGCCAACTCAGTGGACATGAGTTTGAGTAAACTCTAGGAGATGATGAAGGACAGGGAGGCCTGGCATTCTGCAGTCCATGGGGTCTCAAAGAATCAGACATGAGTGAGTGATTGAACAACAAAATGCTTTCTCCCAACACAAGGGTATAAATTTGGGCCACAGGACAGAAGATGTGTAGTATGTACCCATTTTTACAGCAGATTCCAAAACCATCTGAATCACAGAGGACACTCAAAATGATCTAGGGTGTTGAAAAATATTAAAACATTTGTTTACTCATTTTTTTTCATTGTTTTCAATCTCAGTGTTTTTGAGTTTGATATTGTATATAATATATAAATAGGGTTACCTTTAATTTATAAATATATACTACTGAAGGTAAAAACTATTTTACTGATGGAGTAAAAACATGAGTGTCGTCTTTTACTTAGTGCCTAGAGATGTCCATTTTGTAGCTCCACCCTGGCTTCATAGCTTTTGCTTGAAGGAGAATGGGGATGAACATTAATAATCATCTATTTGTTGTCCTTTGGGGAAAAATGCTATAATCCTTAGTACTAGTAGAAATAAAGAATTTCCATATGACCACAAAACTCAGTTTTTATTCAAGTATTTTCTTACATATCATGTAATCCTAAAGAAAGAAAACAAAATCATGATTCAGAATTTTGAAATTTTGAAATCTCATAAGCATGGGAAACATAAACATTTGTTCTAAGGTATTTTGATCATAAACACAGATTTGACTTAAATCTGTTTAAGAAAAAACACTGACTTTAACTGACGTGAGGATTGTTTTTTTCTTTATGACATTTAGTATGAATATATATGTTTGCTACAGAAATATTTGGCTATGAGGCCCTATCTCAGGTCCCATTTAATATGCTGCATATTATCTTTCTAAAACTGTAACAGTTTGGAACTTCAAGATACAGTTGCCTTCAAGGATATCAGATAAAGGACTCTGGACCTATAGATCAATATTGTATGTATAAGGTTGCATCATAAGACACCCTAGAAAATGCTCATTCATTTTGAGTGAGCCCCAATTTATTATTATTATTATTATAGGACCCCAATTTATTAGAGTTTCAGATATTAGTTTCTAAGAGGTTTTAGAAATGCAGACATTTGAATAGGTGGCTATGAGGTAGGAGGTAGAAGAGCCCCTGGGTTGGACAGCTGGTGTTTTGTTGAAAAGAGTGAAAGGGAAGCTTTTTTCTCACCCAGACACTCCAAGGACAAAGCTAGTGGCAGAGGCTGAGCACCGCTAAAGTGAAACGATAAGAGGACCACTCCTGAGGCCACGGAGAGCTCACGCACGTGCCCAGGAAGGCTCCATGGGGGTCTGAAAGGGCGGGAGTGCACCCTGATAGTGGAGAGAGCCCCACAGGCCTCTGAGCTGGGGTGTCCCTTAGCAAAGAGTTGCATACACCTATTGGCGAGATCAGGTGTGGGGAAGAAAAGGGATGGTTCACCAAAGGTAAACAAAGTCTTGGGTGAACTAACCTCTACAAGGGATTTAAATCACCTCTTTGCTGCACTCCTCATTTGGAAGGACACCTGCACTCTTTCTCTGAGTGTCTGTATTTCTTCCTAGCTTCAGTCTTAAACACACTGTTCCTGTGTGCTCTCTCACTTGTGCTGTGTCTCTAATAATAAACTTTGTACCTGTTTTTACAACTTTTACCTGCTTAAAACACTCTTGCTTTTAAATGGGGTAATAACCCGGACACTTAGCTTCTAGACTCTAATCCCTGGTGGTCTAGCAGCTGGGATTCTTGGTTTTCATCCTGGCTGAAAGTGAAAGTCTCTCAGTCTTGTCCGACTCTTTGTGACCCCACGGACTGTGGCCCGCCAGGCTTCTCTGTCCATGGAACTTCCCAAGCAAGAACAATGGAATGGGTTGTCATTCCCTTCTCCAGGGGGTCTTCTGAACACAAGGATAAGACTGAGGACTCCTGCATTGCAGGCAGATTCTTTATCAACAGAGCCATAAGTTATCCAGGCTACCCAGGTTAAGTTCTTATACAGGGAAATAAGATCTCTCTTCAGGACCTTTCACTGCTATCTCTCTGACATTGGTTGTATCAACTAACATGTGAGGAGTTCTCTAAACCTGGCATTTTGTGATTCCATGAAATATTAACAAAGTTATATATGTATATATATTTAACCCAGAAACCTATACACATATGTATGTGTGTGTGTATAAGCAAGCATATTTTGATTATCTGTCAGTTGGAATTAGTCTTATACACTTGTTTTCCAAAAATGATTTTTCCTAATGTTTTGATTTGATAAATAGCTAATATGTATTACCCAGTTCCATTAACTTTTTTTCTAATGAAACTATGTTGAGCAAATCAGGAGATGGAACTGACCGATACATAGAGGTTAGCTTAGATATTTAAGTTGCATTTTTGATTCATGGTTTTAACTGACACAAGTTCATTGTATATATACATGAGGTTGTATTGCCAATGATGGCAGATTTTACTTAGCAAGGGAGCTAAAATAACAAGTTCATAGATTAGTCTCAGAACACAAATGAAAACTACTAGAGAAATATGTTAGTTAAGTCACTACTGAGGGATAACTTAAAAAAAAAAAGATGACATGACATATAATGGTGGTTATCACTACGATGGAAAAATTTGTAGAGTCAGGCAGATTTTATGCTAAGAATGGTAATAAAATTATAAAAAAAAAAATGATGGCAGTTCTCTGTTTACATGCTGACCTCACCACTGAGACTATTAAGAAGAGAAAGTTCGAGTGAATGTTAGTGCATGGAATGATGGACAAATAGAAGAAAAGTAATAACACTGCCATTCTTAAATATTTTAATATGAATAAAAAATTTACCAGAGGATATAAATTCTTTGGGATTAGGGAATCTATGGCTTGAAAAGTATATGAATGCATATTCATAGAACCACCAAGAGCCACCCAGTAAAACTCTTCTCAAATATAAACTAAAGGATTCATGCTTACAGCTGATGTATGCACCAATATATCTAGAGAAAACCATGACCCTTGAAACTGATTCCTGCTTGAGATCACTTTTGACATTTTCTGCAAGTCATGTGAGGAAAGTATCTATAATTATTCTCCGGCAAAAGTGTCAGGAAGGTCACTTTAAAGATATTGGTCTAAGTTCTCGTAATATGTTCATAAATTCACAATGTACCTTCTTATATACACATTCATGTACTTTATTGTTGTGTCTGTGTATGACTCCTCTAGACTCCTCAGGTCCACTCTGGCTCACAGTCACAATCAAGCAGATGACCTTAATACCTCAGTTGTAAAGTGACTTGTATAAACATTGAGATTTCTGCTCTTTCATTGAAACAATTTAAGTGACAGCTAAATGTTCAGTTGTATCTGTACATATATTTCATTAAACATCTGTGGACACATTTGGGGATACAGGCCAGTGTTACACTATAGAACGTAAGGAATCAGTGACTATGGATGAGAATGAACCAATGGAAATTCAAAAATGAGGAAGTAAATTGAACAGAGACTTTGCCAGGGGCTGGGGTGGGGGAAACGGGGACATGTTGCTCAAAGTGTTTTAGTTATGTTTAGCATACATTCTGAAGGTAAAATGTACATCATAGCAACTGTAGTTAATAGTACTGTGTTATATACTAGAAGTTTGCATAAAGAGTAGAGGCGTTCTCATCAAAAGCAAACTGAAAAATAACTATATGAGATGGTAGATGTGTTAATTTCATTTAATTTCATTGTGGCAATCATTTCACCATATATATATATATATATATATATACACACACACATATATGCATATATAGTGAAAAGTGAAAGTGTTAGTCACTCAGTTGTGTCCAACTCTTTGCAGCCCCATAGACTATAACCCACCAGGCTACACTGTTCAAGGGATTCTCCAGGCAAGAATACTGGAGTGGATTGCCTTGCGCTTCTCCAGGGGATCTTCCTGATCCAGAGATTGAATCTGAGTCTCCCACATTTCTGGCAGATTCTTTACCATCTGAGCCATCAGGGAAGCCCAAAGAAAGTTCTGTATATGTGTGTGTGTGTGTGTGTGTGTATATATATATATATATATATATATATATAATCATTGCAATGTACACTTTAAATGCATACAGTTTTGTTTGATTACACTTCAAAAAAATTCAAGGAAGAAAATTGGAGGGAGACTCTGACATCAGAAATGTGATTTTTTTAATACATTTTGTGATGTTGCTTCTAGCTTTGTGGAAGTGTGGCTCCACTGGTATTCATAACCATGTTTACAAATGAGCAACTATGGTCCTTAATTGCTTTGCAGTTTGCCATAAGCAGTGAAGGCTTTAGTAAACAAGGCACTGGGAAACGTGCTGTGGTGTAGTTTGCTTTTTATTACAACTTTCCTTTGATTAAATTCATTTTACTGTTGATACAGTTAATGGGACTAATGCTTTTGATAATTAGCATAAATTGCTCACATTTTAGAATTACATATCTTTAAAAAATCATAATAAATAAGTAAAAGAATTACTTTGGGTAGCCAAGGTCCATTTAGTAAATTGCAATAAAGTGATTTTATAGGATACTAAAATAGTCTAATGTAAATAAAAAAAAAGTTACCTTCTTTAATTTTCCCACATTGAAACAATGTATACTATATTTGCATAATTACAATGTTATGAAGAAAAACAATTACTATAGGTTCCATGAGCTGCACTACTATACAAATTTATGTGCCAAAAATATTTCTCATACTGATGAGAAATTATTAAACTGGAAAGCTTTAATCATATCATATATGGCTAAGGAAAATAAACTGTTACTAAGTATAATATGAATCTTCCTGAATTTAATTTTTTAAATAAAGAAATAATTTTAGATTTGCAGAAAGATTCCCTTGTAGTTCAGTCAGTAAGGGACTTCCCTGATGGCTCAGAGGTTAAAGCGTCTGCCTCTAATGCGGGAGACCCGGGTTCGATCCTTGGGTCAGGAAGATCCCCTGGAGAAGGAAATGGCAACCCACTCCAGTATTCTTGTCTGGACAATCCCATGGACAGAGGAGCCTGGTGGGCTACAGTCCATGGGGTCGCAAAGAGTTGGACATGACTGAGCGATTTAACTTTCGCTTTCAGTCAGTAAACAATCTGCCTGTAGTACAGGAGACCCTGGTTTGATCCCTGGGTTGGGAAGATCCCCTGGAGAAGAAAATAGCAACTCATTCCAGTATCCTTGCTTGGAACATCTCATGGACACAGGAGCCTGGTGGGCTGCAGTCCATGGGATTGCAAAGAGTCGGGCACAACTGAGCAACTAATACTTATTTACTTACTTACAAATAGTATAGAGAATTTCTATACAGCTGGTAACCATTTCCCACTACTCTTAACATTTAACATTAGTATGGTTTGTTTGTCATGATGAATGAAAAATTATAAATACAGGATTATTCACAGTCCATAACTTATTCATATTTCCTTAATTTTTACCTAATGTCATTTTTGGTCTTAAGATTCCATCCAGGATACCACACCACATCATATTTAGTCATCATCAGACTCCTCTTGTAAAAGTTCCTGAGTTTATTTTTTAATTTTCTGGCTATTAAAGAAATTATTTATATTCACAAACAGTTGTTCTAAATATGAGTACCCTATTGATTTCTAAATTTTTATGACGATGTGCGATAAGAATAATTTAAATCTAAAAGTGTGCATACACATGCATGCATATTTATTTTTGGCTTTGTAAATACTTTGAAGACAATGTGTATTAATAACTCATATTCAGTTTCGGCACACTTTGGTATCTTTAGTCTTTTCAGTGGAACATCTGGAGAGTACATGTGGAGAATATTTTTTGATAATTACTCTAGCATTGCTACTTCAGATTTCATTAAGTGTGTTTTCTGGACAATTATCAGAAATATTCACTATAAGTCACATTTTAGAAATTGGTACTTAATACAAAAGACACTTAGCTTTACATTAGTCCTTCCACCTCCAGAATATTGGTACAAAGACCTTTATTATAGCTTGCTGTCTATAAGTTAGAGTTCAATTCAGAATTTTAAATGGATGGTAGAGCATTTGAGATAGAATTTCAGTGAAGATATTCAACAAACACCATTAATTAAACTGAAAAAACAAGGAAGATTTCAGATTAAAAAAGATCTGAGAAAGGATCAAATAAGAGAGCTTAGGGAAAACCTAGACTAATTATACTATAGATTTGTAGAGAAAAAGGGAAGATATTTAACAGCTATGGTGAGAAAGAGTAGATCATACAAAAAGCAAACATTAGATTAGCATCAGATTTTTCAATGTCAGTACTGGATTCAAGAAAGCCTTAAGATGACATTTATAAAAGGTTGAAAAAAAGCATAGAACATCAGTTCAAGATTCAGATGGACTCTTATTTAAATATTCAGTTAGGCTCAGTTCAGTCCCTCAGTCGTGTCCGACTCTGCCATCCCGTGGACTACAGCATGCTAGTCCTCCCTGTCCATCACCAGCTCCCGGACTTTACCCAAACTCATGTCCTTTGAGTCGGTGGTGCCATCCAGCCATCTCATCCTCCTTCCACCTTCAATCTTAAGAGATGATAAAAATATACTTAGGAAATATTTGCAAAGATATATAATGCCTCAGAAGGGTTATTACACAAATATCTTCAATAAAAAATGTTTGGAAAATGACTTAAAAACAGACACAGTCAAGAGATGCTGCTAGATTTACTTTGGAAAAACACAATCAGGTATATTTATCACAATCTTTCAATAAATAAGTAAATATTGCTAAAATATATTTATATTTTGTCCTCAAATCTATGGATGCCTATGTACACATATATAAATATAAACAAAACATATATATATATATATATACAAAAAGAAAAAAATAAATATATTCATATGAAGCCTGAAATGAAAATCTACATAATACACATAAAATTGACAAGATGGGCTGGTATCGTAGAAGAGAAAACATCAACAGAGGGGAGAGTATGCTAAAGATCTTGATAGTACCGCAGGTTGAGGGAGGTTTGGGTATAATTTTAGAAGAATAGGAAGAAATTTTTTAAAACTTTTTTTTTAATTGAAGGATAATTGCTTCACAACATTGTGCTGACTTTTGCAATACAACGAGAAAAGGATTCAAGCAGACATACGTCCCTTCCCCCTTGAACCTCTCTCCCACCGCCCCTTCGTCCCACCCTTCTAGGTTGTCACGGAGTACTAAGATGAGCTCCCTGTATTATAGAGCAACGTCCCATTAGCTACCTACTTTACATATGGCAATGTGCATATTTCAGTGCTGCGCTCTCAAGTTGTCCCGCCCTCTCCTTCCACCACTGGGTCCACAAGTCTCTTCTCTACACTTGCGTCTCTATTCCTGCCTTGCAAATGGATTCATCAGCAATATTTTTCTAGATTCCACACATATGCCTTAATAAGTGATATTTATTTTTCTCTTTCTGACTTACTTCACTCTGTACAACAGACTATATTCACTCACCTCACCCGAACTGACAAATTTGTTCTTTGTAATGGCTGAGGGCTTTCTGAAATATATGTACCACAACTTCTTTATGCATTCATCTGTCAGTGGACATCTAGGTTGCTTCCATGTTCTAGCTATTGTAAACAATGCTGCTATGAACACTGAGGTACATGTGTTGTTTTCGGTTATAGTTTTTCTCAGGTTATATGCCCAGTAGTGGGATATGGTAGTTTTATTCTTAGTATTTTTTAAGGAATCTCATATGATTCTCTATAGTGGCTGTATCAATTTATATTCCTACAGTCAAGAAGCGTCCCTTTTAACCACATCATCTAACACTATTCATTTGTAGATATTTTGATGTTGGGCATTCTGACTGGTGTGAGATGCCACTTCATTGTAGTTTTGATTTGCATTTCTCTGATAATAAGCAACGTGGAGCATCTTTTCATGTGTCTGTTGGCCATCTGTAGGGCCTTTCCTGAGAGCTCAGTTAGCAAAGAATCTACTTGCAGTGCTGGAGACCTCAGTTTGATTTCTGGGTCAGGAAGACCCACTGGAGAAGGGATAGGCTACCCACTCCTGTATTACTGAGCTTCCCTTTTGGCTCAGTTGGTACTGCAATGTGGGAGACCTGGGTTCAATCTCTGGGTTGGGACAATCCCCTGGAGAAGTGAAAGGCCACCCAGTCCAGTATTCTGGCCTAGAGAATTCCATAGACTGTATAGTCAATGGGGTCACAAAGAACTGGACACAACTAAGTGACTTTCACTTTCACTTTTCAAAGATTGCTTTGGCTATTTGGGGTCTTTTGTGTTTCCATACAAATTGTGAAATCTTTGGTTCTAGTTCTTTGAAAAACGCCTCTGGTGATTTGCTAGGGATTGCATTGTATCTGTAGATTTCTTTGTGTAGAATAGTAATTTCCACAATATTGATTCTTCCAATCTAAGAACATGATCCATATCTCCATCTGTTTGTGTCTTTGATTTTGATTTCTTTAATCAGTGTCTTACAGTTTTCTGTATACCAGTGTTTAGTCTCCTTAGGTAGTTTATTCCTAAGTATTTTATTCTTTTTATGTAATCGTGAATGGGATTGTCTCCTTAATTTCTCTTTTGGATTTTTCATAGTTAGTGTGTAGAAAAGCAAGGGAGTTTTGTTTGTTATATTTGTATCTGACAACTTTACTAAATTCATTGATTAACCCTAGTAATTATCTGGTGGCATCTTTAGGATTTTCTATGTATAGCATCATGCCATTTGCAAACAGTGAGAGTTGTACTTCTTTTCCAAACTGGATTCTTTTTATTTTATTTTTGTTCTCCTCTTATTGCTGTGGCTAGGAATTTCAAAGCTATATTGAAGGGCAGCAGTGAAAGTGGGCACTCTTGTCTTGTTCTTGATCTTTGAGGAAATACTTTTAACTGTTTAAAATAATGTTCGCTGTGTGGTTGTCATATATGGTCTCTATTTTGTTGATGTAGGTTCCTTGCATTCCCATTTTCTGGAGAATTTTTATCATAAATGAGTGTTTCATTTTGTCAAATGCTTTCTCAGGATCTACTGAGATGATGATATGGTTTTATCTTTCAATTTGTTAATATGGTCTATCACCTTGATTGATTTGCATATATTGAAAAATCCTTGCATCGCCGAGATGAGCTCCACTTGATCATGGTGTACGAACCTTTTAATGTGTTGCTGGATTCTGTTTGCTAGTATTTTGTTGAAGATTCTTTTATCTATGTTCATCAGTGATATTGGTCTTTGACTTTATTTTTTGTGATATCTTTGTCTGGCTTTGTAATCAGGGTGATGGTGGCCCCACAAAATGAGCTTGGGAGTGTTCCCCCTTTATTTTTAAAATGATGAAACTAAGTTCCATATATATGAGGAAAATATTTAAATAAAAAACTAGGCTAGAAAGATATATATATATATATATATATATATATATATATATATAAATGTTTGAATAAAATAAAATAAGTAAACTCACCAGTTAAAAAACAAAGTAGACAGATTTATTACAGAAATACTTTTAAAACATAATGAGATACTTCTAAAGATATAAAAATAAAAGTTTTGAAAAAAGAAATATTAGATATATATTAGTTATGAAGAACCTGGTTTAGCAATATTAATATTAAATAAAATAGACCTTAAGACAATCATGTGCTTTTAGGAATGAAGAGGTTTATTTGCCTTTTGTGACAAAGCATGATCAAGTGGACTTTATTCTGGGAATCCAAGATTTGTTTAACATTTCAAAATCAATCCACATAATTTGCTATATTAACAGATGAAGGGAAAGAACTGGGAAAAACTAAACATGCTGTTTAAAATAAGAAGAGACTGGGCCTTCCTCAGTACAACCTCTAACTAACAGACTAATCAAAGGAAAAATAATTAATGCTCTCCCCTAAAACCAGGAATAAAATTCAGATAGAATAATAAAAGTCAAGATAGGAAAAATGATTGCATACCGACTGAACTGAACTGAACTGAACCTTAAAAATCCACAGAAGCATAAATATTGGAAAGAAAATAATAGAATTCTCCATATTTGAAAACAACCTCATCATAGATATAGAATATTTGAAGCATTTTACAAGAAGTTACTAGAACCAAGAAGTAAATTTAGCATAGTCTCAGAATTCAAGATCAATGTGAAAAAGTCAATTACAAATCTCCAAATTACCAAAATAAAAACTGGATGATGAATTTTAAAAATACCATTTGCACTAGCATAAAAAGATACAAAAGGATTCTGGAATAACTATAAAATAAAATATATAAGATTTATATAATTAAAATTAGAAAACATTGTAAATAAAATTAAATAGAAATGGTCAGTAATTCTCAGATATTAGAAGATTCAGTGTTATAAGATGTCAATATTTCCCTCAATTGATCAATAATTTCCATGCAATCTATATACAAATTTCAGCAGGCTCTTTTCAAGAAAGAAATAACTCTAAAATTTATATGGAAACATCAAGAACAATCCTATATCCAAGGTAAAAAAGGAGACACAAACATAAAGAACAGATATTTGGACTCAGTGGGAGAAGGAGAGGGTGGGATGCTTTGAAAGACAAGCACGGAAGCATATACATTACCATATGTAGAAAAGATTGCCAGTGTGAGTTTTATATATGCTGCAGGGCACCCAAAGCTGGTGCTCTGTGACAACCTGGAGGAATGCGGGGGAGAGGGAAGTGGGAGGGGGTTCAGAAGGGAGAGCACACATATATGCCTATGGCTGATTCTTATTGATGAATGGCAAAAACCATCACAATAGTGAAAAGTGATTATCCTCCAATTAAAAAAATATAGATAACTTAATCAGTCTTAAAAAAAAGACAAATGTGCAGTAATTGCACTGCCTGCAATTCAGATTTAAATTAATCTACATTATTCAAAGAATGTGATTGACCTAGAATAGGCAGAGAGATCAATGGAACAGAATATAGGTTCTAGGTCTGTCTAAATTTAAAATCATAATTAAATAAAGTGAAAGATTAGTTGTCTCAGTGTCATTTCGAGAACTCATTAGGTGGTATGGCTAGTGACTATGCTATCAAGCAATATAGATACAGTACATTTCATTATCACAGAAAGTTCTTTTGAACTGTGCTGTTCCTATTAGACTTAGTCATGTATGGTCAATCTGATTTTTGATAAAGACATTAGGTCAATTCAAGAGAATTGGATATTTTAAATGATTATTATTGCTAGAACAACTGAATAACTCCATTCAGTTTAGTTCAGTTCAGTCGCTCAGTGGTGTCCGACTCTTTGCGACCCCATGAATCGCAGCACACCAGGCCTCCCTATCCATCACCATCTCCCGGAGTTCACTCAGACTCACGTCCATCGAGTCCGTGATGCCATCCAGCCATCTCATCCTCTGTCGTCCCCTTCTCCTCCTGCCCCCAATCCCTCCCAGCATCAGGGTCTTTTCCAATGAGTCAATTCTTCTCATGAGGTGGCCAAAGTAGTGGAGTTTCAGCTTTAGCATCATTCCTTCCTAAGAAATCCCAGGGCTGATCTCCTTCAGAATGGACGGGTTGGATCTCCTTGCAGTCCAAGGGACTCTCAAGAGTCTTCTCCAACACCACAGGTCAAAAGCATCAATTCTTCGGCGCTCAGCCTTCTTCACAGTCCAACTCTCACATCCATACATGACCACAGGAAAAACCATAGCCTTGACTAGATGGACCTTAGTCTGCAAAGTAATGTCTCTGCTTTTGAATATGCTATCTAGGTGGGTCATAACGTTTCTTCCAAGGAGTAAGCGTCTTTTAATTTCATGGCTGCAGTCACCATCTGCAGTGATTTGGGAGCCCAAAAAAATAAAATCTGACACTGTTTCCACTGTTTCCCCATCTATTTCCCATGAAGTGGTGGGATCGGATGCCATGATCTTCGTTTTCTGAATGTTGAGCTTTAAGCCAACTTTTTCGCTCTCCTCTTTCACTTTCATCAAGAGGCTTTTTAGCTCCTCTTCACTTTCTGCCATAAGGGTGGTGTCATCTGCATATCTGAGGTTATTGATATTTCTCCTGGCAATCTTGATTCCAGCTTGTGTTTCTTCTAGTCCAGCGTTTCTCATGATGTACTCTGCATATAAGTTAAACAAGCAGGGTGACAATATCCAGCCTTGACGTACTCCTTTTCCTATTTAGAACCAGTCTGTTGTTCCATGTCCAGTTCTAACTGTTGTTTCCTGACCTGCATACAGATTTCTCAAGAGGCAGGTTAGGTGGTCTGTTATTCCCATCTCTTTCAGAATTTTCCACAGTTGATTGTGATCCACGCAGTCAAAGGCTTTGGCATAGTCAATAAAGCAGAAATAGATATTTTTTAACTCCATTAGCCAAAATAAATAAAACCTCAAAACTCAATACCTGTTTTATTCTGTACACAAACATCTGGATTGTAAGTCTGCACTTAAAACTCAGAGCCATAAAACTCTAAGAAGAAAACAGGAGACAAGAAGTTTGTTTTGGGGGTTAAGAAATTACATACTTGGGCAGAAAAATCACTAAGAAGAAAAACATTTTCATGAAGGAAGCTCTATAAAGTTAAAATTTCAGAGGGTGAGATGTATGGAGAGAGTAGCATGGAAACTTATATTACCATATGTAAAACAGATAGCCAATGAGAAATTGCTGTATGACTGAGGGAAATCAAACAGGAGCTCTGTGACAGTCTAGAAGGGTGGGATGGGACATGGTGTACTGATGGTTGATTCTTATTGATACTTGACAGAAAATAACAAAATTCGGTAAAGCAATTATCCTTCAATTAAAAAATAAAATGGTGAAAAAAAAAGTATTTCCCTTCCATTAAAATGCACTATTAAGAAAATAAATGCAAGCCACAATATGGCAAAATTATTTGCAATAAATGGATCTATCAGCACTCTCGTTTTCAGAATACATATGGAAATAAAAACATTCAAACCAACTAAAAAACTCAACAATCAGGTGAGAAACAATAAAAATTGTCAAAAGACTTAGAAAGACACTTAAAATCACCAGTAAGCACTCAGAAAAAAGTTGTCCCCATTGATACAAATTAAAAGCACTATGCACCACACAGAGAATAGAACGGCTACAGTAAAAAAAAGACTGATAAAACCACATGAGGGCAAGATATGAAGCAACAGAAAATTGTGTACATTACTGGTGGTGATGCACTCATCTCACATGCTAGCCAAGTAATGTTCAAAATTCTCCAAGCTAGGCTTCAGTACATGAACCGAAAAGTTCCAGTTGTTCAAGCTGAATTTAGAAAAGGCAGTGGGAACAGAGATCAAACTGCCAAAATCGGTTGGATAAAAAAAGAGAGAACTCCAGAAAAACATATGCTTCGTTGAATATGCTAAAGTCTCTGACTGTGTGGATCAAAATAAACTGTGGAAAATTCTTCAAGAGATGGGAATACCAGACCTCGTTATTGGCCTCCTAAGAAATTTGTATACAGGTTAAGAAGCAACAGTTAGAAACAGACATGGAACAACTGACTGGTTTCAGATTGGGAAAGGAGTACATCAAGGCTGTATAGTGTCACCTTGGTTATTTAAATTATATTCAGCGTACATCATGTGAAATGCCAGTCAATGAAGCACTGGCTGGAATCAAGATTGCTGGGACAAATATCAATAACCTTAGATATGCAGATGACACTACCCTCATGGCAGAAAGTGAAGAAGAACTAAAGAGCCTCTTGATGAAAGTGAAAGAGGAGCATGAAAAAGTTGGCTTAAAGCTCAACGTTCAGAAAATTAAGATCATGGCATCTGGTCCCATCACTTCATGGCAAACAGATGGGGAAACAATGGAAACAGTGAGAGACTTTATATTCTTGGGATCCAAATCACTGAAGATGATGACTGCAGTCATGAAATTAAAAGACTCTCGCTCCTTGGATGAAAAGCTATGACCAAAGTAGGTAGCATATTAAAAGACAGAGACATTACTTTGCAGACAAAGGTCCATCTATTCAAAGCTATGGTTTTTCCAATGGTCATGTATGGATGTGAGAGTTGGACTGTAAAGCCAGCTGAGCACTGAAGAATTGATGCTTTTGAATTGTGGTGTTGGAGAAGACTCTTGGACAGCGAGGAGACCAAAACAGTCAATCCTAAAGATCAGTCCTGAATATACATTGGAAGGACTGATGCTGAAACTGAAACTCCAATACTTTGGCCACCTGATGCAAAGAAGTGACTCCTTGGAAAAGTCCCTGATTTGGGGAAAGATTGAAGACAGGAGAAGGGGACGACAGAGGATGAGATGGCTGGATGGCATTACTGACTCAATGGACATGAGTTTGAATGAACTGCAGAAGTTGGTGATGGACAGGGAGGCCTGGCGTGCTGGCCTGGGGTTGCAAATAGTTGGACATGACTGAGCGTCTGAACTGAACTGACTGGTGGTGAAGTCAAGTGGTTAAATCACTTTGAGAATTATTTGGCAGCTTCTCACAAATTTAAATATACATCAGCCTCGTTATGCACCAACTTCATTCCACAAGAAATTAAAATGTATGTCAATAAAAAGACTTGTATAATATTGTTTAAAAACTGTCTTATTCATAATAGCCCAAACTTTTAAAACCATCCATATGGCCATCAGCAAGAGAATGGATAACCAAATAGTGATATATACAAAAAATGAAATATTACATATTCATTTTTCTCATCTGTTCAGAAGGAATATACTCTTTATACACATATTCTCACAATTATGCTCCCTCATTCTTTGTAATAGTTGTGACAGTGAAAGTGTTAGTTGCTCAGTTGGGTCTGACTCTTTTTGATTTCAATAACTGTAGCCTGCAAGCCTCCTCAGTCCTTGAAATTCTCCAGGCAAAATTACTGGAGTGGATTGCCATTTCCTACACGAGAGAATCCTCCAAACCCAGGGATCAAACCTGGGTCTCCTGCACTGCAGACAGTTTATTTCCCATCTGAGCCACTAGAGAAGACCTTGTAACAGTTATTGAAACTTATTCTTTACGTATCAGGCCTGCTAACTAATTTTATTGAATCTTTTACTTAAAGTATATCAAAATGCAAAGAGTTTTTGAAAACGATGTTTTCATATAAATATTCTCTGCTAACAGTTTCTATAAGTTTTTCTGTCACAGTTAGATTGAAACATTTTGTGGTCAGTCACACTACCCAACTGCTCCCCACTTGCAGCTTATAGGAGTAAGCAACTTTGAGAGATTTCCCAGGAAAATGCATTGCTGTCCCACCTCCTTCCCTTGAATTTCTCAATATCCCATAATACAGTGTCTGCATGTACAGCCTATAAAGTATTCACCCCACTATCCTGGGTGCGGATTCTGACCTCATTGTATGCCACTATCCATTGCTATTCTATACATAAGACAGTCAGTACACAACTATATGACCTTAAGAAAGAAACTCAGAAAAACATGAATGAATCTGCCAAGGCTGGTAACTTTTGGAGTGAGACACACGTGCAGGTATGAGGCATCAGAAGGGGAGAAGCAAAAAGTAAGAAAGCAAACTTTTAAAATATAATCGTCTGGAAAAGTTGTGGGGAAGTTTTTTTTTAATTAATTTTACTGGCATATAATTGATTTACAGTATTATGTTAGTTTTGCTCTATAGCAAGGATAGCAAAGTGAATCATATATATATATATATATATATATATATGCACTATTTTTTAGATTGAGGGTGTGTATACATTCCACCAGGAGAGTTTCTCTGTATGCATGCATGCTCACTCATGTCCACATCTTTGCAACACCAGAAACTATAGCCCACCAGGCTCCTCTGTCCATGGAATTCTCCAGGCAAGAATACAGGAATAAGTTGCCATTACCTCTTGCAGGTAATCTTCCTGACCTAGGGATTGAACCCATGTCTCTTGCATCTCCTGCATTGGCAGGCAGATTCTTTACCTCTAAGCCACCTGGTAAGCCCATGTCAAGAGCAGGCTAAAGGAACCTTTCTTCTTCAGCTCGATCCCTAGCAAAACAGATGTAGAAATATCTGGAATTCAACTTGTAGCCTGGAGCTAAAACCCGGATAATCCACACCTGAAGACAAAGCAACATAGTTGAGTCTAGCCTAAATTAGGCAAGTCACAACCTGTAGATCATGCCCAGGTGATTTATTTCAAACCACTGAAGTTAGCTGTGGTTTATGTGGCATTGATGTGACAATAGCTGACTGCTACATCCTCAAAGACATTGTCTACTCAAAATACTCCACATTTCTCCTGTTCCCTTCATTTTTTCTGATGATGAAATACTGCAGTGCATGTAAAAAAAAAAAATCCATTTGAACTAGTTTTTTACCTTAACTTCGGATACAACCATTCAGGGCTGCTACAGACCTAGGATCTTCATGAAACACCCTTCTCTTTTCCTATTGTGTTAGTCATTCTTTCTTTGTTTTCGAAATACTCTTGTAACTTATTATAGAACACTGACATCGAGTTCACGATATTTAGCTTTCCTGTATTTTTATCCTCATCTTTGGACAAATTAAGTATTTGTGCTAATGATCTAATCTGAGACTGCCTTCTCATTTCTGTGAATTCTGTTCATCTGTTAATCCAAGTTAGAGAGATCTTCATGGATGTTATTGTCAGTGAAACTATGCCACATTTTAAGTCTCAAACCCTAAAATTGACATGTCAGTTCATCCTTTCTCCAGTTCTAAGTCTATATGTCATGACAATCTGCTCATTCAAATAGTATCCATGTACTGTTTTTGCAAAGTGTTAAATGAGATTAAACTTAGTACGGGTATGTACTCATTACTCTCTTCTTGTCTATTCCTAATCCACTCCCCTAACTTGTACCTGAAAATTGAAACATGTGCTTTGAGTCTTTGTGCTCAGCAAATGGCAATATTCTCTAAGGTGCCATACCCTAAACACATAAGATATTAACTTTGCTACAGTGACTTTGCATCACTCCCTAAAAATAACTATATTTCAAAATTGCTTCACAATGCCTCACATAAAATAGATGCTCAATAAATATTTATTGAAAAATTGTTGACATAGCCAAGGAATAACTCCAAAGGAAGAATTTTTGATACTGTGACTAAACATTAAATCTTTTAAATTATTTAAAAGGGAAAATAATACTCACTTTCATAAATTCTACATATAACTCTGACTTCCAAATGTTGCTTTGGAAATAAAATATCTCTTCTAGTGTTTGATGGTCATAGAAATAAAGCTTTACTTGCAGTACTCCATTTTAGACAGAATTCAGAGTACAAGGGAGAATTACAGCTCTAGAAGAACCAGGTATAACCATACAAGCTCATTAAGAGGGGCACAATGACCTGTTCACCAACTCTGTTGTTCCCGTAAGTGACCTTTGAGTAAATTAAAAATAGCAGAATATTTTTTCTACATTCCTGAACTGTCCTTTTTATCGCTAAGTCATGGAAATACTACCAAAAAAAAAAAAAGTGTATATTAAGAGGATTCTTGGATGTCAAGGAGAGTCATTAATTTCCAGTGAATAAGTCAATCACAAGATCAAAATAATTTTTTCCCTTTGGACTCAGTACCAGTTTGTTGGCAGTACGACACTCTGACAGAGAAGAGAGGTGAAGTCTTTCTACTACACTTGCTGAATTAAGCTGGATGGGAGAAACGGAAAGGCAGAGAAATTATAATCAAATGCTCTATGAAAAATATTCAATATGACCGTGACAGACTCAGTTAAGTGAAACAAATAAGATAATTAATTATCATTTTTAATAACTTCCCTTCAATTACTCTTTTGAGAATAGCATAATGGATAAACTCTTCTGAAATAAATTAGCAGTAAGGTCACCTGGCAAATGGAAACACACATTTGAACAATCATTGTGCTATATCGTAAGACCACAGACTTTGTATTGTGAGTTTCTTGTGAGAACTTGAGTAAGTAGAAGATTTTTGTCACTTACATATTTCGGTATTTTACGATTTTATTTCAGTCAGCAATTTTATCATTGTAGGTTTATGTGTTTAAGCTCTATATTTCATCTTTGCTCGTTTTAAAAATAGCACATCTATGCATAAAATCTGCATTATTCTCATATATACATAGCTATGAAAGAGCACATTATGCAGTGGAAACATAATTGCCCCTTTAGAATTTTGATGAAAATTCAGAAGGAAGTTATGTGTTGAAATGTTATAGAATATATACACCCTTTCTTGACTGCTCGCTCATTACCTCCCTCAGCATTTATCTGGCCTCTCTCATGAATTTCTACACTTATATATTATATATATCCTTGTGTTACATATTACATATATCCTTGTGTTACATATTCACAAACTTTAGGCTTCCATCTGAAAGACTACAGAATCCTTTTTCCTAGTCTATGCTGTGCTTAACACAGAGCTGGACAACTTGTCCATCTTCAGAAAGGACTTACTTATGCAGAGAACTGCAAAATGTTTGAAATTTTAGTGCTGGAAATGCATCTTTACTAATAATGTCATAGCCAATTCAAGCTGCCAATGTCAAAGCAATATCACTATGACCTCATTTAGTCAATTCAGTTAAAATATCCGGGACAAAACACAAACAGACCAGATTCTGCCAATCAGTTCCTTTTCAATTTTCTTCTTGAAACCATGGCATCATGTAGACATAAATTATTTGCATTTCTCTTGTGCATTCCTATTATACCTTTGGCTCAGCATTACATGAATATATGCATTCTTGTGTTCAAATCAGATTTATAACTGGGAAATTTGCAGAAAATTATACCTTCACTTCTTCAGCATTAAAAAAGTGTGAAAGAAAGAGCTATAAATTGCCATTTGAAGTAGTAAAAAAAAAAAAAAAAAGATAACTTGGTTGTGACTAGATACCAACCTGTGACAATAACAATATTACTGTCTGTAAGAAAGATTCCTAATGGCAAGGTACAATTTTTCATTTCAAGTTCTACTTCTGAGGAAAGCTAAAAACTATTAACTTGAGTAAATTTTCCACTTAAGCTAAATAGGAAAAACAATAAGTCTATTACCATTTGTGTTAGACTTATAAATTCAGATTTATTTTGCTGGTTTTTGGCTGCATGTGAAAGTATAGAACATACAACCTCAGTAGGAAAAGCTGTACTTACAGTTACACAGATCTTTCACGTTGTGAAACTTTGTGAATGAAATAAACATGGTCATTATAAAACAGCTTGAAAATACATAAAATTTAGA
Source organism: Capricornis sumatraensis (assembly GCF_032405125.1). Taxonomy (NCBI): domain Eukaryota; kingdom Metazoa; phylum Chordata; class Mammalia; order Artiodactyla; family Bovidae; genus Capricornis; species Capricornis sumatraensis. The sequence continues at coordinate 13,791,823 of NC_091080.1, forward strand.
AGGAAAATATTAAGAATCACATTTCTTTTGTTTTTTTCACTTAATTTATAATAATTTGTATAATACTCAAGTTCTTCTAGGTGTCAAACGAATAAATAATATCCCATTATATACATGCAGCAAATCTCATTAAAATTTTCTCTTATTTTTATACATTTTGGTTACTTACAAACTGTGATATTAAAAACACTGATATAATAAAAAATAATTAGATATTTTGAGATATAATTGTGCCTTTAACTTGTGAAATATATTTTATCTATTTTTCTAAGTCAATAGTCTGCTTTTATCCAGAGAATTACATAGTGTTACAGAGTATAGTATCCTTTTTTCCTCCACTCACTCTTAAGACAAACACTGTAAACTGTTTTAGCTAATTCTTTGCCGATGTTGTTTAACCACCATATCTCAGCTTAATGTAATTGCTTTTCTCCTTAACTTTTCAGTTTGAGGCATTAGCAAGTGACTTTACACACTGGAGGATGACGTCTTAGTTTATATTTCTCTCTCCGTCTCTACCACACATATGCACCCGTGTTGCCTGACTCATCCTCCCTCTATGTGTTCAGCATGTTAGTAATTTCATGATTAAAGACATACACTTTTATAGAGCCACAGTTGTATGTACCTTACTTTTTACCCCTAGAAGCATGTCAAACTTTTGTCCAGCCTCAGTTTTCTGAAATTTCAAAATAATGTGCCTTGCTGGTGATATACTTTTTCTAGTTTGTGGAGTAATGTGTGGCCTTTGTAAACACACATGCACCAGCTCTGAAAAATGTTCTTGTTTTAGTTGGTAATTCCTTTCTTTCCTTTTACTCAGTTCTCTCTCTTTCTGGAACTCTTTATTGGCTGCCTTTTCTTTTTTTTTCCTTTTCTCTTCCTTTCTTTCTTTTGCTCTTCTGTTCTATCTTGAACTCTGTATTTTGGGAGATTTTCTCAACTCTATTTTCCAAAACTTTTAATTAAATTTTAATTTTCAACAGACCTACTCCTGTTCTCCTTTTCAAAAAAGTTAGTTCCTTCTTATTTTAAGATAGTATAACTGCTATTACCTCTCTCTGAGATACAATTTTCTTTACCACAAATATGTCTATTTACTTTCATTGTCTTCTGTCTTAATTCATTTTGGCTTCTGTGTTTAGTGTAGAAGATTCTGTGGCCTGTGGCTTAGATTGCTTCTTGAGGGCTTGCCTGAGGGTGATTTGATGCCCTTGTATCTTTTCTACAAGAAAAAATAAAAAGTATGACTTGTTTACTCCAAAGTGCAAGAAGTGAGGCAGTTGGGAGAAGCATACTGGTGGTTTCCCCTTTCACTAAGTTCATCTTTTCTTCATTCTTAATTCTACCTGATACATTTAAATAACTTCTGTTTAGTAGTTTTTTCTTTCTTTTTTTTTTTTTTTTTTAGAGAGAAAATGTTCTGCTCTTTCCTGGAAAGTGAGCTGTTACATGATGAGAGAGGATTGTCGGATTACTTAGAATTGAGGTGGGGTTATGGAGAGGGAATAGACCTAGCAGCTTCTTAAATACTTTCCAACCAGTTAGTTATCCTTATTCTAAAGCCTTTCCTTTCTACTCATCTGGATGCACCCATTATTAAGAACTTGGGGAACTTGGTAGCAAAAGTGATATTAGAGCTCAGCCTTTCACATAATCAGCTTTAACTGAGTTTTCTCCAGTCTCCTAAATCTTTCATCTGTGAATTTCCACAATGTTGCTCTTTATTTTACTTTACCTCTCTCCTTTTCCTTGAGGCATTTTTACTTATTAAAAAAAAAAACTCTTTCTATTTTCTCGAAGCAAAATTAATGCCCATGTCCTCTATCTCTACCAGGAAGTCAAATTTCAAAACTAAAAATACTCGTGCCAATGTATTTCCAGAAATGGTGTATTAATTTACATCTTTACTAATGGTACATAAGAGCTGTTATTACTTATTTCTGAATATCTTTGCCAGCTAATGCAGATTTTTCTCAATAATGCTTGTCTGATAGTCACAGAAATGGCATAATTTAAAATAAGAACAATAAACAAATGAAAGAATGAGGGTGACTGAAGACCAGACATATTTGGTAACTCTGAGTAAGTCACAGATGATCCACAGACATTGATATGACTATAGCTGATTAGACTTCTGCTTCATTGCATGCTTCTGTGAAGAAGGAATCCAAGGACAGAATAAGAGAGTCTTGCAAAGTGAATGGGGAAAATTATATCATAATTATACTGTATTGTAATATTAGTAATAGCTACAATAGTCACCAGAATCATACTGTATATATTTATATACATTTTGACTCTATACCTGAAATGTTTCAGTTCAGTTCAGTTCATTTCAGTTGCTCAGTCGTGTCAACTGTTTGTGACCCCATGAATCACAGCATGCCAGGCCTCCCTGTACCATCACCAACACCCGGAGTTCACTCAGACTCACGTCCATCGAGTCAGTGATGCCATCCAGGCATCTCATCATCGGTCATCTCCTTCTCCTCCTGCCCCCAATCCCTCCCAGCATCAGGGTCTTTTCCAATGAGTCAACTCTTTGCATGAGATGGCCAAAGTACTGGAGCTTTAGCATCATTCCTTCCAAAGAAATCCCAGGGCTGATCTTCAGAATGGACTGATTGGATCTCCTTGCAGTCCAAGGGACTCTCAAGAGTCTTCTCCAACACCACAGTTCAAAAGCATCAATTCTTCGGTGCTCAGTTTTGTTCACTGTCCAACTCTCACATCCATACATGACCACTAGAAATGCTCAGTATGATACAATCACAGAATGTGCATCATTGTGACTGTAGTTTAAAAAACTGTATTTCATATCTAGTGGCTAAGATGGTAAAGAATTTGCCACAATGCAGAAAACCCATATTTGATCCCTGGGTAGGGAAGATTCCCTGGAGAAGGGAATGGCAATCCACTTCGGTATTCTTGCCTGGAGAATTCCATGGACAGAGGAGCCTGATGGGTTACAGTACCTGGAGTCTCAAAATGCTGGACATGATTGGGCAATTAACACTTTCACTTTTTTCACTTTCAAGAGAGTAAATCTTAAAAATTTTCATCACAAGGAAAAAAATCTATAATTCTATGAGGTGATGGATATTAACTAAATTTATTATGGTAGCTATTAAACAATATATGCATATAACAAACCAACATGCTGTGCATCTTAAACAAATATGTAAGTCAATAAAAAAGGAAAAGTAGGCTTCTGGTTCAAGATGGCCAAGTAGGAGGATATGTGGTCATTTCCTCCTGTGAGAGCAACAAAATTGCAACTAGCTGCTGAACAGCCATCAACAGGAGGATGCTGGAACTCATCAAAAAAAGATACCCCAAAGACAAGGAAGCCTCAGTGAGACAGTAGGAGGAGGGGAAAAATCACAATAAAATCAAATTCCATACCCACTGGGTGGGTGGCCCAAAATAATTCCAAAGAGGGTCTCCCCCTGTTGTGAGGTTCTGAACCCCACATCAAGGTTCCCAGCCTGGGGACCTGGGAAAGGGACTAGGAACCCCAAAGAATTTGACTCTGAAGGCCACTGGGATTTTATTAAAATACTTCCACAGGACTGAAGGAAACAGAGGCTCCAATCTTGGAGGGCAGAAACAAAACATCGCACACGCCAAGACTAAGAGGAAAGGAGCAGTGACATTTTCCTGCTAAACCAAAACTATTCGTTAGTGTTGGAGGGTCTCCTGTGCAGGCACTGATCAGCAGAGGCTCACCCAGGGACATGGACACTGATAGGATCAGGCCAGGAAGACCCCCCTTGATGTAAACCCTCCTGGAGTTCACCCTTATCCCTATCATGGAGCCCCTAGACCTCAGGGCTGGGGCATCTCAAGCCAAATACCAAGAAGGGAGTGCAGCCCCACCCATCGGCAGACAACTGGATTAAAGCTTTATTGAGCAAGGCCCAATAAAGACAGGACACTGAAAGATGAACTCCCCAGGTTGGTAGGTGCCCAATATGCTACTAGAGATCAGTGGAGAAATAACTCCAGAAAGAATGAAGGGATGAAGCCAAAGCAAAAACACCCAGTTTTGGATGTGACTGGTAATGGAAGTAAAGTCCAGTGTTATAAAGAGCAATATTGCATAGGAACCTGAAATGTTAGGTCCATGAAACCAGGCAATTTGAAAGTGGTCAGAAAGGAGATGACAAGACTGAACATTGATATTCTAGGAATCAGCAAACTAAGATGGACTAGAATGGCTGAATTTAACTCAGTTCGTTTCAGTTCAGTCACTCAGTCATATCCGACTGCTTGTGACCCCATGAATTGCAGCACGCCAGGCCTCCCTGTCCATCACCAACTCCTGGAGTTCACTCAGACTCACGTCCATTGAGTTAATGATGCCATCCAGCCGTCTCATCCTCTGCTGTCCCCTTCTCCTGCCCCTAATCCCTCCCAGAATCAGAGTCTTTTCCAATGAGTCAACTCTTCGCATGAGGTGGCCAAAGTACCGGAGTTTCAGCTTTAGCATCATTCCTTCCTAAGAAATCCCAGGGCTGATCTCCTTTATTTATTTATTTTTTTCTACAAACTATCTCACCAGAGATAGCTTAAATATCAGTTCCTTATTTTGTTCTTTTTTTTTTTTTTTTTTTATGGCACAGTTACTTTTATTTTTTTTTTTTTAGTTTTTTTTTAGTTTTTTATTTTGTTAATTTTAAAATCTTTAATTCTTACATGTGTTCCCAAACATGAACCCCCCTCCCACCTCCCTTCCCGTAACATCTCTGTGGTCTCCTTTAGAATGGACTGGTTGGATCTCCGTGCAGTCCAAGGGACCCTCAAGAGTCTTCTCCAACACCACAGTTCAAAAGCATCAATTCTTCGGTGCTCCACTTTCTTCACAGTCCAACTCTCACATCCATATGTGACTACTGAAAAAACCAGATGACCATTATATCTACTACTGTGGGCAAGAATCCTTAGAAGAAATGGAGTAGCCATCATAGTCAACAAAAGAGTCCAAAATGAAATACTTTGATGCAATCTCAAAAATGACAGAATGATCTCTATTCTTTTCCAAGGCAAGCCATTCAGTATCATGGAAATCCAAGTCTATGCACCAAACAGTAATGCTGAAGAAGCTGAAGTTGAACGGTTCTATGAAGACCTACAAGGCCTTTTAGAACTAACACCCAAAATAGATGTCCTTTTCATTATGGGGACTCAAATGCAAAAGTAGGAAGTCAAGAAACACCTGGAGTAACAGGTAAATTTGCCCTTGGAGTACAGAATGAAGTAGGGCAAAGGTTAATAAAGTTCTGTTACAGAACACACTAGTCAAGGCAAACACCCTCTTCGAACAACACAAGAGAAGACTCTCACATGAACATCACCAGATGGTTGACACCAAAATCAGATTGATTATATTCTTTGCATCCAAAGATAAAGAATCTCTATACAGTCAGCAAAAACAAGACTGGGAGCTGACTGTGGCTCAGATCATGAACTCTTTATTGCCAAATTCAGACTTAAATTGAAGAAAATGGAGGAAACCACTAGGCCATTCGGGTATGACCTAAATCAAATCCCTTATGATTATACAGTGAAAGTGGGAAATACATTTAGGGGACCAGATCTGATAGGTAGAGTGCCTGATGAACTATGGACGAAGGTCCGTGACATTGTACAGGAGACAGGGATTAAGACCATCCCCATGGAAAAGAAATGTAAAAAGGCAAAATGGGTGTCTGGGGAGACCTTACAAGTAGCTGTGAAAAGAAGAGAAGCGAAAAGCAAAGGAAAAAAGGAAATATATAAACATCTGAGTGCAGAGTTTCAAAGAAGAGAAAGAAGAGATAAGAAAGCCTTCCTCAGTGATCAATGCAAAGAAATCGAGGAAAACAACAGAATGAGGAAGACTAGAGATCTCTTCAAGAAAATGAGAGATACCAAGGGAACATTTCATGCAAATATGGGCTCTATAAAGGAACGAAATGGTACAGACCTAACAGAAGCAGAAGATATTATGAAGAGGTGCAAGAAAACACTGAAGAACTGTACAAAAAGGATCTTCATGACCCAGATAATCACAATGGTGTGATCACTCACCTAGAGCCAGACATCCTAGAATGTGAAGTCAAGTAGATCTTAGGAAGCATCACAAAAAAACAAAGCTAGTGGAGGTGATGGAATTCCAGTTGAGCTATTTCAAATCCTGAAAATTGATGTTGTGAAAGTGCTGCCCTCAATATGCCAGTAAATTTGGGAAACTCAGCAGTGGCCACAGGACTGGAAAAGGTCAGTTTTCATTCCAATCCCAAAGAAAGGCAATGCCAAAGAATGCTCAAACTATGGCACAATTGCACTCATCTCACATGCTAGTAAAGTGATGGTTAAAATTCTCCAAGTCAGGCTTCAGCAGTACATGAACCATGAACTTCCAGATGTTCAAGCTGGATTTAGAAAAGACAGAGGAACCAGAGATCAAATTGCCAACATATGCTGGATCATCAAAAAAACAAGAGTGTTTCAGAAAAATATCTATTTCTGCTTTATTGACTATCCCAAAGCCTTTGACTGTGTGGATCACAAAAAAACTGTGGAAAATTCTGAAAGAGATGGGAATACCAGACTACCTAACCTGCCTCTTGAGAAATTTGTATGCAGGTCAGGAAGCAAACAGTTAGAACTGGACATGGAACAACCGACTGGTTCCAAATAGGAAAAGGAGTATGTCAAGGCTATATATTGTCACCCTGCTTATTTAACTTATACACAGAGTACATCATGAGAAACGTTGGACTGGAAGAAGCTCAAGCTGGAATTAAGATTGCCAGGAGAAATATCAATAACCTTATATGTGCAGATGACACCACCCTTATGGCAGAAAGTGAAGAGGAACGAAAAAGCTTCTTGATGAAAGTGAAAGAGGAGAATGAAAAAGTTGGCTTAAAGCTCAACATTTAGAAAACTAAGATCATGGCATCTGGTCCCATCAATTCATGGCAAATAGATGGGGAAACAATGGAAACAGTGGCTAACTTTATTTTTCTGGTCTCCAAAATCACTGCAGATGGTGACTGCAGCCATGAAATGAAAAGATGCTTACTTCTTTGAAAGTAAGTTATGACCAAATTAGACAGCATATTAAATAGCAGAGACATTACTTTATCAACAAACGTCTGTCTAGTCAATGTTATGGTTTTTCCAGTGGTCATGTATGGATGTGAGAGTTGGACTATAAAGAAAGCTGAGTGCCAAAGAATTGATGCTTTTTAATTGTGGTGTTGGAGAAGACTCTTGAGAGTCCATTGCACTGCAAAGAGGTCCAATCAGTCCATCCTAAAGGAGATCAATCCTGGGTGTTCATTGGAAGGACTGATGTTGAAGCTGAAACTCCAATACTTTGGCCACCTGATGCGAGGAGCTAACTCTGATGCTGGGAGGGATAGGAGGCAGGAGGAGAAGGGGACGACAGAGGATGAGATTGTTGGATGGCAACTCCGACTCAATGGACATGAGTTTGAGTAAACTCTGGGAGTTGGGGATGGACAGGGTGGCCTGGTGTGCTGTAGTTCATGGCTTCCCAAAGAGTCGGACAGGACTGAGTGACTGTACTGAACTGAATTGAGCAAGGTTGGCTACCAGAGGAAGATTCAGCGTTACCCATCATCAACCCCTCCCATCAAGAAATTTACACAAGCCTCTTAGCCTCCTCCATCAGAGGGCAGACAGAAGAAACAAGAAGAACCACAGTCCCACAGCAGCTAAAACTAAAAGCATATTACAGAAATTTAATTAGCATGAAAAAGCAGAAAGTTATGTCTCAGATAAGGGACAAGATAAAATCCCAGAAATCAAGGGAAGATAGGCAATCTTCCAGAAAAAGAACTCAAAACTGATCAACTGAAGTTGATCAAGGATCTCTGGAAAACAATGGATGGGGGAAAGAAATATTTACCAACATTAGGTCTCTACAGGAACTAATGAACAAGCAAGCAGAGATGAATAATACATTAGAAAGAATCAATAGCAGAATAATTGGGTCAGAAGAACAGATAAATGATCTTGAGGACAGATTGGTGGAAATCACCACCACAGTACAGAATATAGAAAAAAGAATGTGAAGAGATGAAGACAGTCTAGGGGACCTCTGGAACAACATTAAAGGCACCAACATTCACACTATAGGGATGCCTGAAGGAGAAGAGAGAGAGAAAGGACCTGAGAAAATATTTGAGGAGATAATAGCTGAAAACTGCCCTAAAATAGGAAGGTAAATAGTCAGCTAAGGATGCACAGAGAGTCCCTGGAAGGATAAACCCAAACAGGAACTCACTGAGACACATAGTAATCAAACTGACAAAAATTAAACACAGAGATAAAATATTAAAAACAACACATTTAAAATAATTTAAAATATTAAATAACATACAAGAGAACTCCTATCAGGCAACCAGCTGATCTCTCAATAGTAACTCTACAAACGAAAATGGAACAGCGCAATAAATTTTAAGTTATGAAGGGGAAGAACCTACAACCAAAAATACACTGCCCAGCGAGACTCTCCTTCAGATTTGAAGGAGAGCTTTCCAGACAAGCAAAAATTAAGAGAATTCAGCACCACCAAACCAGCTTCACAACAAAAGCTAAAGGAACTTCTCTAACTAAGCAAGAAACAGAAGAGAAGGAGAAGACCTATAGAAAATAAACCCAAAGCAACTAAGAAACGGTAATAGGAAAGTGAAAGTCGCTCGGTCATGCCTGCAGGTCGCCTCTGTCCATGGAATTCTCCAGGCAAGAATACTGGAGTGAGTAACCGTTCCCTTTTCTAGAAGATCTTCCCAACCCAAGGACTGAACCCAGGTCTCCCACATTGCAGGCAGATTCTTTACTATCTGAGGCATCAGGGAAGCCCTGTTGTTATGTATAGAATCATACATAGCGATAATTATTTTAAATGTAAATGGATTAAATACACCAACCAATAGACACAGACTGGCTGGGTGGATGAAAACATGTGCATATATGTACTTCCACTTACCACATCACTCTGTTTGACCCCCAAATTGTATTTAGCTGTTTTATATTGTTAAGTTAATCATGTTTCCATTATGGCTTGCAATTTTAATAATATTTATTTTTTTCCTGGCTATTGGTTGTGAAAACTGATAAACATCTTTCACTATTTTGATTATGAAACTATTGCATAATACTATTGGATCATGATAGGTTTACAGAAAAATAACAGAATTTCATACCATTAAAACTACTATTTAATAAGAAAACCTGTAATCACTTTTAAAATTCCAGATGAATATCAGAATTAGCTTGAATATTAAAAAACAATACAAACAGCCAGCTATTTTTTTTTTTTTTAACTCCAGAGCTCCAGATATGCTTCTAATGAGCAGTCATGTTTAAAAACAACTGGGCTAGATGATAATCATTAACTTCATTCTACTTTAACTTTTAAATTCATATGTAGTGTTCCCAGTTCATTTAGTTTATGCTTTCCAATTTCTCCACCCTTTTTTTTATGTTCTTTCTCAAGCCTTTATCAAGTGTAGTAGAACAACTTTTGTATACATATATATATATATAGTACGCATAATGTATATATTTTAGAAAAATTATGGATTATTGCCTAACTAAAAAGTTAATGATATTTGGGCAGAATCACTGGAAAAGACCCTGATGCTGGGAAAGACAGAAGGTAAAACGAGATCAGGGCAATAGAGGATGAGATGGTTAGATAGGATCACTGACCCAATGGACATGAATCTGTGCAAACTCCAGAAGATATAGAAGGACAGGGAAGCCTAACGTGCTGCAACCCATGGGGTCATAAAGAGTCAGACAAAACTTAGTGACTGAACAAAAAAATAAAAGTTGAACACATTAGAAAATGGAAAATTTGGAAATAAAAAGTAAAATATATTAACAACAGGAGTAGGAAATCATTGACTATTAGCTAATTACCACAACACTGTCAGTTTTACTATTTCAGTTGCATGAAATACAAAAGGAAATCTGTTTATTTATATTAGTTTTTCCTGAAGACCATTCCGTGAGGTAGTTTATTTGAATGGCATACCTAGATAAAGTAATTTGTGTTGAAAACATTGAGGAAATATGGCACAGAATATATCTGTGAATTTTACACAATTTGAGACTAGTAGTCTTGAGCCTATGTACATTAGACATAATTGAATTCCTACAGTAAAGGTAATTGTATTAAATTGGCTGCTAAAAACATTCATTAATATTAATACTAATGAAAAATCAAAACCTTTGAAGCATATTTTGGAAATGCTGCTTTGATAGATTTATCTTAGTCTCAGTTCAGTCACTCAGTTGTATCCAACTATGTGTGCTTCCATGAACTACAGCACTTCAGGCTCCCCTGTCCACCACCAACTCCTGGAACTTCTCAAACTCATGTCCATTGAGTCGGTGATGCCATCCAACCATCTCATCCTCTGCCAACCCCTTCTCCTCCTGCCTTCAATCTTTCCTAAATTCAGGGTTGTTTCCAATGAGTCAGTTCTTTGCATCAGTGGCCAAAGTATTGAAGTTTCAGCATCCGTCTTTCCAATGAATATTCAAGACTGATTTCCTTTAGGATGGACTGGTTAGATCTCCCTGCAGTCCAAGGGATTCTCAAGGGTCTTCTCCAATGCCACAGTTCAAAAGCATAAATTCTTTGGTGCTCAGCTTTCTTTATAGTCCAACTCTCACATCCATACACGACCACTGTAAAAACCATAGCTGTGACTAGGCAGACCTTTGTCAGCAGAGTAATGACTCTGCTTTTTAATATGCTGTCTACGTTGGTCATATCTTCTCTTCCAAGAGGCAAGCCACTTTAATTACATGCTTGCAATTACCATCTGCAGTGATTTTGGAGCCCAAGAAAATAAAATCTGCCACTGTTTCTGCCACTGTTTCCATTGTTTCAACATTCATTTGCCATGAAATGATGGAATAAGATATTGTGATCTTAGTTTTCTGAATGTTGAGTTTTAAGCCAATATTTTTACTCTCCTCTTTCACCTTCATCAAGAGGCTCTTTAGTTCTTTTTTGCTTTCTGTCATAAGTGTGGTGTCATCTGCATATCTGAGGTTATTGATATTTCTCCTGGCAATCTTGATTCCAGCTTGTGCTTGTTCCAGCCCAGCATTTCTCATGATGTAGTCTGCATATAAGTTAAATAAGCAGGGTTTCAATATACATCCTTGACATACTCCTTTTCCTATTTGGAACCAGTCTGTTGTTCCATGTCCAGTTCTAACTGTTGCTTCCTGACCTGCATACAGTTTTCTCAGGAGGTAGTTCAGGTGGTCTGGTATTCCCATCTCTTGAAGAATTGTCCACAGTTTATTGTGATCCACACAGTCAAAGGATTTGGCATAATAAATACAGCAGTAGTATATGTTTTTCTGGAAATCTGTTGCTTTTTCTATGATTCAACTGATGTTAGCAATTTGATCTCTGGTTCCTCTGTCTTTTCTAAATCCATCTTGAACATCGGGAAGTTCTTGGTTTACATATTGATGAAGCCTGGTTTGGAGAATTTTGAGCACTACTTTGCTAGCGTGTGAGATGAGTGTAATTGTGTGGTAGTTTGAACATTCTTTGGTATTGCCTTTGTTTGGGACTGGAATGAAAACTGACCTTTTTTTCCAGTCCTTCAGCTACTGCTGAGTTTTCCAAATTTGCTGGCATATTGAGTGTAGCACTTTCACAGCATCATCTTTTAGGATCTGAAATACCTCAACTGGAATTTCATCATTTCCACTAGCTTTGTTCATATTGATGCTTCCTAAGGCCCTCTTGACTTTGCATTCCAGGATGTCTGGCTGTAGGTGAGTGATCAAACCATCATGGTTATCTGATTTCACTAGATTTCACCTAGTGACATATACAATAAACCCATACATATACATAATCACATTTTTCTGCTTAATAAACTCTTTTGAATGAAACAAGTAGAGTGAAGTTTAAAACACTGGAAAGTGATGAAATTTTTAAAAATCACTAAGGGTACAGTTTAAGTTTCTTTTATGGTATGTTTTTATTTTTCAGTATTAGGTACACTAACTAAATTCATTGCTAATTTCAAGATTAAAGAGAAAATCCAATAAATAGCAATTATTTTAGAATACTGAAGAGAGCAGTTATTTTTAATTTTGGAAATAGTATTTGAAAGTTTGACTGCTGATGTAACAGTTATAATTGTCATAGTAATTATAAGTGTATCATATACACAATCCATATACCTACTTGAAAAACTTCAGAAATGGCTTCCTAATCCTATATATATATATTTAATCAAAATAGCAGTGAAGCTACTAGTTAAGATAGTTTGATTGAACATTTCTGAATAATTAACAGAATTTTGATTATGAGAAGATAACTACTTACGAATGTGAATGACATTCTTTTATTATGAGAAGAAAACTCTGAGGAAAAACTACTCAGTCTTACAAGTAATAATATATTCCAAATAATTGCAATGCATTTTCTATTCAACATAGTTCAGATTTTGGAAATTTTGAGAAAAGGAGGAAAAAATGCTTACTTAAAACTATGGTGAAGTTTAAGAAAAGTATTTACAAAATAAAGGATTAAAAAGTCATCTTCATTTTATAGTTAGATTATAATTACAGACAAGATATACTATTCCTCATTAGAAAAGCAAATTTAATTGAAATTGGAAAAATAAAAAAGACATGGATACAATCAAACTCATCAAAATCAAATCAAATAAAGGCCATGAGAAGAAATGGAAGTTCTTTTAGACTAAAAACATAGTAGTGCAATTTGTAACTAAATAGGAGATCAAAAGGAAATTACCAATTCAGTTAGGGACTAATGGAACTGAACCAAATGATGGTTCATTGTATTATCTGCTTAAGAATATTGTGCCAGAGAGAGAATAACAGAACAAAAGTTGCATTTTTAAAGTGAAAGAAAGCTGCATTTTGAAGGGTCATAACTAATATCACTTGGTATAGGCATAGTTAAAGACACATTAAGAAATATGGTGATGAACCAAATATTTGAAATCATGTGTAATTATGGTTATTCCAATACAAACATCATGTTTTCATTTTAGTGAGACTTTGCAATTTGACAGCAAATTAATTTTATATTTTCTTAGGAGAAAATTTAAATTTAAAGCATATATTTTTAAGGTATTTTTGTTATTTGCAGTTTGTATAATATGAATCAATGCTTCAAGATGTTTAGCCATGTTTCAGTCATTCACATCACTCCAAACCACGGCCAATTTCTTGTCCATTTATATCTGATTGTGCCGCAGGTATTCAATTCTATCTTAAAGTTGTGTTTTGTTGGATATTTTCCCAATCTACTGTGATATTAAGCCAGGTACATCATTCAAATGACTGGCAACAACTGAAATTGACATGTATTCTAAATGCTTATGAACGGGATTGGCTGTCTTGAAATTCACTCGAAGGGCCTAACAATTTTCAAACCATTAACTCAAGTGTTCCTGCATGAAGAAAATCACAAGATGGTCTCTAAGGCTGTAGCAACAAAACAAAAACATCAAATTGTTTAGCAAATTTAGATTTTATTTGCTTCTTACTTTGTTTCTATTCCTTGATTGTATTCCATGGAGTAAAAGATCATGGAATATCCAAAGAATTACTCTATTTTGAGACACTCTAAAAAATGCCTTTTCAGAAATTTTCAAAGTGTGTATCAACCTTAGGCTGTGTATAGTCTCAGATCAGTTTGACTTTTATATTATCATTTACTGATTTGACTTTAAAATATCAAAAGTTGAGGATTTCATTATGCATCTCGTTCTCTGATGGTCTGAATTGAATTGACTAATCAATGCACACCTTAAGAGAAAAAGAACTTGGGTTTATAACTGCTCTTCATTTCCGCTATAATTCTCAAAAATTAGACTCTTTGAAAACACTCAAAACATGATTTTTTTCTCTTTACTCATTAAAAAAAAATATTAGTGAATCAGGGACACAATCTTCACATTAGAATAATAAAAATAATTGTAGTAAACTGATTCTATTGTTATAGTTTAATTAACCTGTTTATTATCAATGGACTTCCCAGGTGACACAGTTGTAAAGAATGCATCTGTCAACACAGGAGACTCAGGAGAAGCAGGTTTGATCCCTGGGTCAATAAGATCCCCTGGAGGAGGAAATGGCAACTCAATCCAGTATTCTTGCCCAGAAAATTTCATGGACAGAGGAGCCTGGCAGGCTACAGTCCACGGGGTTGCAAAGAGTTGGACATAACTCAGCTAGTGAACACACACACATTATCAATAATTTAGATCAGGTTTATAAGTAGTGTAGTGTTTATATAACTTCTCTCAATTAATAATTACAAAGTAGGAGCACATACCATATTGTGTGAAAAAAATCTCATAAATCATTAGTACTATCAATTCTACAGTTAAACTATTTAAATTTATTAGCGGCAAAACACTTATTTATTGGATGCTCAGTATGTGCCAGACTGTGCAAGGCATAGAGGATACAAAAGTAAACAAAACAGGTATCCTTTATAGAGATTATATTTTAATCAAGGAGATGGGAAATATACAAATATGATTGTATTGACATAGAACAAATGAATAATTCACCTAACAATTTGTTCCTAAGCTTGACAAACATTAACCTATGGATTGTAAACGACTGTGTTATGATTTCAAAGGATCTCTGGTAGACAACCTAATGTTAAATGTCTACAAATATAGCCAACAAGGTTTTGATCATGCAAAGATAATTTTTTATCTCTTGAAGCCCTGCTGCAGCTGCTGCTGCTGCTAAGTTGTTTCAGTCGTGTCTGACTCTGTGAGACCCCATAGACAGCAGCCCATCAGGCTCCCCCGTCCCTGGGATTCTCCAAGCAAGAACATTGGAGTGGGTTGCCACTTCCTTCTCCAATGCATGAAAGTGAAAAGTGAAAGTGAAGTCACTCAGTCATGTCCGACTCTTCGCGTTCCCATGGACTGCAGCCTACCAGGCTCCTCCGCCCATAGGATTTTCCAGGCAAGAGTAATGGAGTGGGGTGTCATTGCCTTCTCCCTTGAAGCCCTAGTCATGTCTAAAATTTTGTTTTGTAAGTGATTAATGAGAAAGACTATGAAGAGGGTCATTATACATTACATGGAATTTATTGAAAGTATTTGTAAGTGGATACTACTCTAAATACCAAACCAATCAAAAGTGTGCTTAGGCCTTTCAATTCTCTTAGCAGCCTTACAAACTCTTGCAAATTCTTACAAACAGGTAAGAATTATGAGGGATAGAAAGTTGGAATAATTTACCTAAAATTGCATAACTGTTAATTGAGACAAGGTATATATGATTAACTATATTGTAAATAGTATATTTCATTCTTTGTTTATTACTAGAATTAAGAATCTATTGAAAGTATACAAGTATAGGAAGGAAATTCAATACTGCAAGGGTATAAAAAATAAATAAAATAAATGGGTCAGGGAAAATGTGACTTAAAGTTTAAATTTTCTTCAAAGTAACTGGAAAACATGAAAATGATTTTATAAAGAGATATATCTAAATGATAAATATAGGAAAACAGAGTTACTGGTGAATGCCCAGAAACTATCAAATACAGAATTCACAAATAGGCTAAGGAAAGAAAAAAATTAGCTTATTACAGATTCATAACTTTGAAGCCGCTTTATGAAAGAATGGAGGACTTGGAATGGAAGCAAAAACAAAACTGCAAAGAGGATGTGGCCCACACAAAAGTCAGTGTTAACGTTTTTAATGATATAATTTGGGGCATTTGTATTGTGGATAATGTTTGTTAAAAATTGTATGGAATGTCATGGCATTTATTTTCTGCCTAACAGGGGAATCCAATTACTGTTAGGACTCAATCTGGAATACATTACTACAGCCTCAAAGCAAACTGGATGCATCAGCCCTCTTATTACCACAGTGGTGATTGAGCAAAATGCTGATCAGGCAGGATGCAGAGGCAAGTAGCCAGGGAACAAAGAATACACGTTAGAAAAGGACAAAAATGCACCAGCAACTGTTAAGTAAAGAGACTACATTTCTTAATAGTTTGGCACATGTTTTGAGCATATGGTTGTAAATAATATTTTCTTAGTAATGAAACTGAGTGCATCTTCAGATGCACCAATAGGAAGGTAATATACCTTTAACTCAGTCTAGTTTTAGAGCTAAATTCGATATTTTCAGGTTTCCCTAGTGACTCAGTGGTAAAGAATCAGCCTGCCAATACAGGGGCCGTGTTCAATCCCTGGGTCAGGATGATCCCCAGAGAAGGAAATGGCAAACCAGTCTGGTATCCTTAGCTGGGAAATCCCACAGACAGAAAAAGCTGGGGAACCACAGTCCTTGGTGTTGGCAAAAGAGTCAGACATGACTTCACAACTGAACAGCAGCAATAACCAGTATTTTCATTTGCATAGCCTCAGGAAATGTGACAAGTATTCAGCTAGGTATTGGAAATAAATTAGAAACTAAAGGCTGAGCTTGGGTCCTCAAACAGTGCAGAAGAGAGATAATTAAAGTATGTTGGCTAGGGCATCTGCTTCTGACCTTGATAAGTAGCTGGTATTAAACTAAATTTTATTAACTATACCAAAGCCTTTGACTATGTCTATCACAATAAACTGTGGAAAATTCTTCAAGAGATGGGAATACCAGACCACCTGACCTGCCTCCTAAGAAATCTGTATGCAGGTCAGGAAGCAACAGTCACAACTGGACATGGAATAACAGACTGGTTCCAAACAGGGAAAGGAGTACATCAAGGCTGTATATTGTCACCCTGCTTATTTAACTTATATAAACAGTACATCATGAGAAACGCTGGGCTGAAGGAAGAACAAGCTGGAATCAAGATGGCTGGGAGAAATATCAATAACCTCAGATATGCAGATGACACCACCCTTATGGCAGAAAGTGAAGAAGAACTAAAGAGTCTCTTGATGCAACTGAAAGAAGAGAGTGAAAAAGTTGGCTTAAAACTCAAGATTCAGAAAACTAAGATCATAGCATCCAGTCCCATCACTTCATGGCAAATAGATGGGGAAATAGTGGAAACAGTGGCAGACTTTATTTTTGGGGTTCCAAAATCACTGGAGATGGTGACTGCAGGCATGAAATTAAAAGATGCTTACTCCTTGGAAGGAAAGTTATGACCAATCTAGATAGCATATTAAAAAGCAGAGACTTTACTTTGCTGACAAAGGTCCATCTAGTCAAAGTTATGGTTTTTCCAGTATAATATATGGATGTGAGAGTTGGACTATAAAGAAAGCTGAGCACTGAAGAATTGATGCTTTTGAAATGTTATGTTGGAGAAGACTCTTGAGAGTCCCTTGGACTGCAAGGAGATCCATCCAATCCATCCTAAAGGAAATCAGTCCTGAATATTCACTGGAAGGACTGACGCCAAAGCTGAAACTCCAATACTTTGGCTACCTGATGTGAAGAACTGACTCATTTGAAAAGACCCTGGCACTGTGACTCATTTGAAAAGACCCTGATGTTGGAAAAGATTGAAGGCAGGAAGAGAAGGGGATGACAGAGGATAAGATGTTTGGATGGCATCATCGACTCAATGGACATGAGTGTGAGCAATCTCCATGAGTTGGTGATGGACAGGGAAGCCTGCTGTGCTGCAGTCCATGGGATTGTGAGGAGTCGGATGAGACTGAGCAACTGAACTGAACTGAGAACAATTAAATAAATATATATATATATATATATATATATATGGAATAGCTATTTTCGTATATTGAAAAAAAAAAAAAGCAGCATAATCCTGTGTCCTATCTGAAAAAAAAAAAAAGTTTCTGTATATGTTGCTGTTGTTGTTAACCTGGAAGTGTTTACTGTATCCCCAACCCAGAAAGAGTGACTCCAATGAGAGCTTTATAGTCTTGTTGAGCAGACAGAGAAACAATTCAGGAAAGTTGAGGTAGTTGAAATTTGAGTTGCAGTGCAATTAAATCTGTATGAGAATCTTTTGAATCCTAGTTTTTACTCTTTAAGCTACAGATACATAGAATGATAGGGAATGAGTTCAGGCTAATAACTACTACCAGGAAAGGATTAATTACCAAGAAACTATAACCTGAAGAATTTTTAGATCTCATGGGATTACAAGAAATCATGACATGAATAATCAGTGTCTAAAGACTCCATCGAATATAAATAACATTCAATAGAAAGTTCAGCAAGGCCAAAATGTAGGTGTATGGCTAAACAAGTCCTAGAGCAAAAGATACTTTATATTCATCCTCACAAAGTTCAAATGATTAAATATATTAAATGTTTGCCAAAACAAAATTCAACACTCTTTTATAAAGAAGGATACAAAATCCAAACACTTAACAATGTTTATAATTCCTCTATTATATCATATACATTTCTAGACATGTGAATAGGTAGCAGTTTATATCCCATAACCAGAAGGAAAAGTCATTCAGTAGAATGAAAGCCCATAAATGACAGGAGTTATATAATAATGAGATTCTGACTTAGAAACAGTTATATTACATGTACAAATATATATGTATATATATATGTATGTATATATATGTATGTATATACATGTATATGTTATGTGTATATATATGTATATGATTAGTCCATTTGTTTCAATTATATATGAATCTTATGAAGACTATAAGACAGAGCTAAATTGAAATTTCATGTCTGAAAACACAAAATATGAAATAGAACTCCACTTTATTGCTTGAAAATAATTAGACACTACAGAAAATTATCAAACTAATGAATTTGAACAAAGAGCACCAGAAACTATCCTAAATTAAAATATAGATTGCAAAATGGCAAAGGGCAGAAAGCCCAGAATCTTAGTGGTCTGTAGATCAATATCAAATAATTCATGATTGATTTCGTGAGAATACCAGAAAGACAGGATACGGAGGAAGGAGCAGAAAATTTTTTGAATGTACAAAAATATTTCAGACTTCATGAAAATCTGAAATGGGCATATTCAAAATAATCAATATGCATGCATGTGAGCTCAGTCCTGTCTGACTCTTTGCGTACCCGAAGACTGTAGCTTGCCAGGCTCCTTTGTTCATGGGATTTTTTTCAGGCAAGAATACTGGAGTGGATTACCATTTTCTCCTCCAGGGGATCTACCCAATCTAGGGATCAATTTTTTGTCTCCTGCATTGTATCCCACATTGGCAGGTGGCTTCTTTATTGCCAAGCCACCTGGGAAACCCCACTTAACCGAGATAAGCACAAAGAAAATAATACCAAGATGCACTACAGAAAAATTTCTGAAAAATGACAAAGAGAAACCCTATTTAAAAAACAATCAGAAGGTGGAAGAGGACTAAAAGCCACACTCGTGTAAAAAGGAACAACTATCACAAGGATGTTCTATTTTTGATTTTAAAAAGCAATGTGAGGCACATGAAAATGAAATAGCATTCCTCAAAGTATTAAATGAAAAATATATTAAACTAGGCTCTGTATCTTACTAAATTTACTTTAAAACTAAAGGAAAATTAAGCAATTTTTTTTTTATTATACACTATTCCTGAGAGAATCTGTTGACAGCATATCTACACTACAAAATTTGCTAAAGAGTTTTCTCCAAGCAGAAAGAAAACAATTGGAAATGGAATCTAAGGTGTGGACATAGAGAAAATAGTCCAGTAACATAGAGGCAGAGGAAACATGATTTTTTTTTATTTCTAAAATTCATTCTAAAAATTTAGAACTTAAAGAAAAAATAATAACATACTGAGTTTATAATATATATTGAAAATATATGACAATTATAAAGGACAGGAGGGGGAATGAATTCATGCAATTTTAGGAGATGCACATTATAGATGAAAAAGATTAATATTATTTGACATTAGAATGAGTATCAGTTACATGTTGTAAGTTCTAGAGAAATTAATAAAATGACAAAGGAAAGAAATATTAATGAGTCAATAGAAGAAATAAGATAGAACACTAAAACAATTCTTATGTAACAAAATTGGATGGAAAAAGTAATAAAGAATATTAGGAAGTATAATCGGAGAAGGCAATGGCACCCCACTCCAGTACTCTTGCCTGGAAAATCCCATGGATGGAGGAGCCTGGTGGGCTGCAGTCCATGGGGTCGCTAAGAGTCACACATGACTGAGCGACTTCACTTTCACTTTTCACTTTCATGCATTGGAGAAGGAAATGGCAACTCACTCCAGTGTTCTTGCCTGGAGAATCCCAGGGACAGGGAGCCTGGTGGGCTGCTGTCTATGGGGTTGCACAGAGTAGGACACGACTGAAGCGACTTAGCAGCAGCAGCAGCAGGAGGTATAATAAAATAATTAGTGTGATGACATATTTAAAGCAAATCATATCACTAATTACAACTGATTCAACACTCCAATTAAAAGACAGAGGTTGTTCAGTTCAGGTCAGTCACTCAATCATCTCCGACTCTTTGTGACTCCATGGAATGCAGCACAGAGGCCTCCCTGTCCATCAGCAACTCCCAGAGCTTACTCAAGCTCATGTCCATCGAGTCAGTGATGCCATTCAAACACATCATCCTCTTTCACCCCCTTTTCCTCCTGCATTCAATCTCTCCAATCATCAGGGTCTTTCTTATGAGCCATTTCTTTGTGTGAGGTGGCCAAAATATTGGAGTTTCAACTTCAGTATCAGTCTTTCCAATGAATATTCAGGACTGATCTCCTTTAGAATGGACAGATTGGATCTCCTTGCCGTCCAAGGGACTATCAAGAGTCTTCTCCAGCACCACAGTTGAAAAGAATCAATTCTTTGGGGTTCAGCTGTCTTTATAGTCAAAATCTCACATCCATACATGACTTCTGGAAAAACCATAGCTTTAACTATATGGACCTTTGTTGGCAAAGTTATGTCTCTGCTTTTTAATAATCTAGGTTGGTAATAACTTTCTTTCCAAGGAGTAAGCGACTTTTAATTTCATGGCTGCAGTCACCATCTGCACTGATTTTGGAGCTCCCCAAAAAATAAAGTCGACCACTCTTTCCATGATTTCCCTTTTTATTTGCCATGAAGTGATGGGACCAGATGCCATGATCTTCATTTTTTGAATGTTGAGTTTTAAGCCAATTTTTCACTCTCCTCTTTCACTTTCATCAAGAAGCTCTTTAGTTCCTCTTCCCTTTCTGTCATAAGGGTGGTGTCATCTGCATATCTGAGGATATTGATATTCCTCCCAGAAATATTGATTCCAGCTTGTGCTTTATCCAGCCCAGCATTTCTCATGATGTGCTCTGCATATAAGTTAAATAATCAGGGTGGTAATATACAGCCTTGACATACTCCTTTTCTAGTTTGAAACCAGTCCATTGTTTCATGTCCAGTTCTTAGTGTTGCTTCCTGACCTGCATACAGGTTTCTCAGAAGGCAGATCAGGTGGTCTAGTATTCCCATCTCTTGAAGAGCTTTCCACAGTTTGTTGTGATCCACACAGTCAAAGGCTTTACTGTAGTCCATAAAGCAGAAGTAGATACTTTTTTCTGGAATTTTCTGTTTTTTCTATGATCCAACAGATATTGACAATTTGATTTATGATTCTTCTGCCTTTTCTAAATCCAGCTTGAACATTTGGAAGTTCTCAGTTCACATATTGGTGAAGCCTGGTTGGAGAATTTTGAGCATTATTTTGCTAGTGTGTGACATGAGTGCAATTGTGTGGTAATTTGAGCATTTTTTGGCGTTGCCTTTCTTGTAATTGGAATGAGCGCTGAACTTTTCCAGTCCTGTGGCCATTTCTGAGTTTTCAAAATTCATTGGCATATTTAGTGTAGCACTTTCACAACATCATCTTTAGGATTTGAAATAGCTCAACTGGAAATCTATCCCCTCCACTAACTTTGTTCAGTGATGCTTCCTAAGGCCCGCTTGACTTTGCCCTCCAGGATGTCTGGTGATCACACCATCGTGGTTATCAGGGTCATAAAGATCTTTTTTGTATAGTTCTTCTGTGTATTCTTGCCACCTCTTCTTAATATCTTCTGCTTCTGTTCAGTCCATACCATTTCTGGTCTTTACAGTGTCCATCTTTGCATGAAATGTTACATTTGTATCTCTAATTTTCTTGAAGAGATCTTTAGTCTTTCCCATTCTATTGTTTTCCTCTCTACTTGCTTTTCTATGAAACTCTGCATTCATATAGATAAGCATTGTTAGATTGGATTTAAAACATGATAATGCATGTTCTGTCTACAGGAGAAAGTTATAACATTCTAAGAAACACAGAGTGGTTGTATCAATAGCAGGCAAAGGAAACAGTCTCTGGAACCTAGAGGAAAATGTAAAGCAGCTACTCTAAATAAAAAAGAGTGCTTAATATTCAATCATCTTTCATTTAAGATGTTAATACCTCTCTCCCTATATTACAGACAAAAAGTTTGCCACTCCTAATATATAAAGGTATTTCTAAATTTCGAACCATCACTACCTTAGCGATTGATATTTCTACAGTTCTTTAATTAGTACAAGAGTTTCACTGATCACTTTTGCCTACCTTTCCAGCCCTGTCTTTCTTTTTTTTTTTTTCCTCACAGGCACCTTAACTACGGCTACACTGAGTGACTTGCAGCTACCCAAAGGCAAATACAACATATTTAATCAAATATCTCAGTATGTCTATGTTTATTTTCTAGAATGTACATTCCCACTTCTACCCATTGATATTTCTTACAAATTCTTAAGTATTCAGCTCCAGCATTACTTATTTCATGAAGCTTTCCTTTATGCCTTCATCTTAGGTTAGGTTTCCCTTTCATGAGCTTCTGAAATGACCTCTCTCTTTGAACGTGTTGACTACTCCAGCTTTGTTTCTGAAATGTGTTTGTGGGGCTACAGTAAAAGAACTCCTTGAGAAGAGAAAGGTAAACTCTTTGACCTTTTTGCCTCTACTATTTTAACACCCAGACTCAATAAGCAGTACAGATAGATGACAGTATTACAGATTTTATGGAAGCTAGGATATTAGATTCCAACATTTTTATTTCAGCACTGGTACATTACTTTGCAGGCTACACATTACTAAAATTGAAGACTTTTGTTGTTGTATTACAGTTACCAAGAAATGTTTACAGTACTCAGCTTAACCACATTTCCACACTCCCCCTTTCTATCTAAAAACAATGTTAACCTTCATGAAGCTTCAGCAATTTCCAGGTCACTCTCACTTAGAAATATAACAAGACAAGAGGTGAAGAAGAGTTTTCATATTCTAAGAATAGAGAAACTTACTCTTAAAATATACCATTTCCTTTTTCCATGTAAGAGTTGATTTCTTGAAATGAAAAATTTTAAATAAAAATTATTGTAATGCAAATAACTGGATTACCAAGTTTATTTTTTTCCATTTATTTTTACTATGTATTGAATTTTCATGGTAGCATATTCATTCAGTAATTATTTGAGAGTTTACCATTTGTCACGTGCTATACTGTATGCTGAGAATTTAGCAGTGGACATAGACAAGGAGAAAAGACAAGCATTAGATAAAGTGTTACATAAAATTAATATATTTGTGTTGTTGTTGTTTAGTTGCTAAGTCCCATTCAACTCTCTTGAGACCCCATGCACTGCAGACCACCAGGCTCATGTGTCCATGGAATTCCCTAGGCCAGAATACTGCAGTGGATTGCCATTTCCTTCTCCAGGGGATCATCCCAGCCCAGCAATCACACCCATGTCTTCTGCACTGGCAGGTGGGTTCTTTACCACTGCACCTTCTGGGCAGCCCCACTGCAGTTATGATATGTGTTAACACCAAAGCCTGGTGGATGCTGCTTGTGTTTGTTTTAGGAATGCATAGCTGGTTGACAAAAGAAGAAGAAATACAAAAAGTTTGACACTAGGCAGCAGATATGAGCTTGTCCTTAGTGTTCACTGAAATTTGTTTTTCATTCAGTAATTTGCTCAGTTATAATAAACTGTTATCATTTTTAAATTTGATGATTTATCTATTCATTACATTTTTAGCACTGCAGAAGGCTTTCCCCTAGGGGAAAAAAAAAAAAACAAACAAACATATATGTGTGTGTGTGTGTGTGTGTGTGTGTGTGTGTGTGTGTGTGTGTGTCTGCATGCGCATGTGTGTATATTTCCCCCAAGAAACACTTATATTTCTCCAGAATATAAGTGTTTCAACACTGTCCCTTAATTTTTAGAATCACTTAAATTTAGTGAAATGAATTTCTATGTTGAATAGAAACTTCAAAGGAAACCTATAAAATTTAGAACTTCTTGGATAAATTCATGGTGGCAACTCATAGGAAGGACA
Organism: Capricornis sumatraensis; assembly: GCF_032405125.1. Taxonomy (NCBI): domain Eukaryota; kingdom Metazoa; phylum Chordata; class Mammalia; order Artiodactyla; family Bovidae; genus Capricornis; species Capricornis sumatraensis. Next base: position 13,816,136 of record NC_091080.1, read on the forward strand.
GTAAAGAACCTTAAAAACTATCCCATCCTCAGTAAGGAAGACATAAGTGAATAAAATAGAGTATTATCATAAGAATAGATTTAAATTTAATTTTCTTATTGTCAACTATAGTTGATTTTTTCATAATTATTTCATATTATTCATGGGAATAATTTCTGTTTCTAACCCTGGCCATGAAAAATGGCTTCAGATAAATTCCTTAACTTCTACAGAAGGGTTTATGGAAAAGACTTTATTGGATAAGATGTGATCCCCATTGTCTCATGAGCGGTGAGAGCCTGGGACACTTGGATTCTTAATGTGTGTCTGAATTCCAATATGGAAGTTCTTATTTTTTATCTCCCTTTTTATAGGTAGGAGATCTATGGAATATTAGCTTTCTTAATAGAGAATGAACAGGCTATTGGATGCCTGTTCTGCAATTGGAAATATACAAGGTTACTATAAAAAGAAATTCTGGGTAACTGGCTGTCTGAAAGAGTGTGGTACCCACCATTTCCAAGTTAAACCTACTCTGGTCAGCCAAATCTATATATTTTTCCAGTTTTCTACTTTACCCTATAGCAAAGCTCACTTCTTATACTTAATAATGTGTGCACTCTTCACACAAAGCTTATTTGATCTCTTACACTCCTCTTAGATACGAACTTTAGCCAGTTTAGAAGTTACTCTTGCTACTGAGGAATATTAGTTCCTTTAAGTCCCAGCTAGTCAATAATTAAGTGATCTCCTAAGGTCATTTTTAGAAATTCCTTCACATTTCTCTACTCTTATATATGTAAAAAAGTAATTAATCTTGAACTTGCCAAACTGCAAACATTTAGGAAAAATGTAGGGAATTTTCAAAATGAGTTATTCAATGACAAAGAGAATGAACTGTTCCCTGAATGGATAAAAAAATCCTCTGATGAAGTAGAATAAATCTTTAAAACTAATTAATATAAAAAATAAAGAATTTCTCTCTTTTTAGTATTAGTCAATTTAACTAACAGAACATGTTAAACAAATTTATGGCTTGAATGTGAAGCCATGCAATGAGTGTGCCCAGCCATCTGAAATATGTCTTAGGTGGACAAATAAAATTAGCTACTTTGTTACTGAATACTAATGCTAAGCACTATTTTCCCAGTAAATGTCTTTCTGCTAAAATTTCTTTTAGAGTTTAGCAGATACCATTTTACTCATGAGAAAACAGATATTATATTTTCTTAAGACTTACTGCCTTGTACCACACTAGCAACTAAAACAATTAACTGTCATTTCTTTTTATCCTTAACAAAAAATAAATTACGGTTTAAGCCAGGTAAAGAGCAGAGATTCTAGATCTCCAGGGAATGTGCACATAACCCAGCATCTTCAGTAGAATATGTTGACTTTTTATTTTTCCCATCAAATTTCAAGTGCCTCTGAGTGCTCAGAAGTAATGAGGAATAAGCCTGTCTCATTTTCCCCATGGCATCAATTGCTCAGATGGTGATATAATCTTTTGAACTTAAACTCTTTATTATTATCAACGCCTTCTTAAACTATTAAATATTTGGCAATAAACAAGATGTCACTTAATAACCTTAAACATATACTTATTTATTTTTGTCACCAAAATAAATTACATAAGTGATTTGAACTCTGCTTAACTCAGTGACTCTTTTATGAAGCTTGATGGCAAAATGATTACTTAGAATATTCTCAAGAATTTTAGATGTCAAACTTGGAATACGTTTTCTTTACTTATATAACAAACTCCAAATATAATTTTCAGTGCACTCTGATGTTGACGTAGGGTTCTGATTTAAATAAAATATAAAGTGCGTCAATAAGCAATTTAAATAGGTATCATTAACCCTGATTAAAACTGGTTAAATCAAAACAGTCAAATTGCTTTCTGCCCTGATTTATGTGGCTATTCACTGACAGAAACAGGGCTGAAATCAGATGTCTGATTCTGAAATCAGTTGTCAGATGACAACAACTGGGTGAGTTGCAATGATTTCATTTAAGTAACTCACAGAAATGATAAGTTCATTGGACATATGTGGCCTCTCGTACCTATGACAATAAGATGCCAGTATTCTCCATTCAGGAAAGGAGTGACCTGATTCCACTGTGCTAGGCAAAATGCCATGGCAACAGCTGGCTTCTCCCTCTCGCAACGCTTTTACAAGCCTGCTGGAAGGCCATCAGCTATAGGCCTTTCCCCCTTCTTTGTTCAAGCTCTTTCTATTACTGCCAGTGACTATCAGATGTTCTTCAGAATGTGGTGAGGAGGGGAAGGTGACGTCCCCATGCGCAGTGTTTCCTCCCATTAGCAGCAGAAAGGGAGAGGAAAAGGAGACGGCAGAACAAACCAGGAGCAAAGAATGAAAGAATTCTGGTGAAAATGATTAAGGTTAAAAAGTTCCGGTTGTATTAAGTGAATAAAAGATTTATAAGCGATGAAAATTAAATTTAGCAAAGATAGTAGCACTGAAAAATTGTGTATAAATAATCAGAAAATGAAGCAAATAATGATTGGAGAGAAGGCTAAGTAGAAAAAGATCAGAAGGAAAAAGAGACAAAAGGAATAATTCTTATTCAATCCTCTTTCAGGAAAGCTATTAAAAACTAAGTAAAAACAGCCTGACTCAGAGGTTAAAGCATCTGCTGCAGTGTGGGAGACCTGAGCTCGATGCCCAGATTGGGAAGATTCCCCTGGAGAAGGAAATGACAACCCACTCCAGTATTCTTGCCTGGAAAATTCCATGGATGGAGTAGCCTGGTAAGCTATAGTCCCTGGGATTGCAAAAAATCACACATGACTGAGCAACTTTCACTCCACTTTTCTTTTAAAAAATTTACAAAAACATTTAGTTGGAAGACAAGTGGAAATTGTAAATTATTTTAAGGATAAGATAGCTGAAACTTGACTTAGGGATATTTTGTTAAACCTGATACATGAATTATGTAGTAGTTAAAATATGTCTCATTGACACAATAGGTAAATCAATGATATACTTCATTGTTCTTAAATTTAGACATTAGCATTAATGTATGATTTATTATAGTACTTAGCAAAATATTTCAAAAGATTTTAAGTCTGTTGTGTGAATGACCCATTTTTCAGAATTATGGGATTTATTTGTCAATTGTATTTAAAATTGCATTATTTAAATGCTGATAATGTATGGAAAAATAGCTTCCATAAACCTTCAAGCTTATTCAATATTTACCTTAGTATTTAGTCATACAAGACACTAGAAACTTTCTAGACTTCTTAGTCATTAATCAAAGATGAGTAAAGAATCTTACACTCAGAATGCTTTATTAGTAGTATTTTATTGAGTGTGTATTTACACCAAAATAAATTAATCTCTTTTAAACTAGAATCCAGTTTTCATCTCTTTTGTCGACATTACCTTGCAGGGGTCTTTATACCTAGTAAACACTGCTGCTGCTGCTGCTAAGTTGCTTCAGTTCTGTCCGACTCTGTGCGACCCCATAGATGGCAGCCCACCAGGCTCCCCCGTCCCTGAGATTCTCCAGGCAAGAACACTGGAGTGGGTTGCTGTTTCCTTCTTCAATGCATGAAAATGAAAAGTGAAAGTGAAGTCGCTCAGTTGTGTCTGACTCTTCCCAACCCCATGGACTGCAGCCCACCAGGCATCTCTGTCCATAGAATTTTCCAGGCAAGAGTACTGGAGTGGGGTGCCATTGCCTTCTCCTAGTAAACACTAAATAAATATAAATAAATTGTTGAAAATTAAGATGAATTTGTCTGTAATGATTTAATTTTGCCTTATACAGACATTTTAGCTATTTAGTCCAATTATTATGATGTTTCATATATTTATTCCAATGTTGCTGCCACAAGACTACAAATATTATTGTCAGTGACTTTTTAAACCTCAGAAGTTTCTCTGATTCATGTTTTCATCAACAATAAAAAAAGTTAAGGTCAATTATTAATTAATTAATAATTTTAATGTTTCCATTAGATGTTTGTGTCTTCTTAAGGATAAATTGTACACTGATGGACATCTTAGGGAATTGTATGGTCTGGCTGGTCTCCTGTGACTGATAGTGACACCAGTTCCTCTGAGGAGCTGACATCTTCTAGGACAACCTTGTCAAGCTCTGTCCTGGGATGACAATCGGTTCAGCAACAGCAAGTATGTGATCATGACCTCCACCCAGAGAGCAGCTGTCCCTGTTCTCCTTTAGTTATGGGAGAAATAACGCTCTCATCATATGACAACTTATGTCATGATTTACTAGAAGTGTGGCATCTCTTACAGATTTTTACATGGGATACCTACTGTTAAAATTGACACTAATATCACATAAAAAAGGAACAAACAGTGAACAGTCAGGAGAACCAGGGGGGAGTATGAGCAAGAAAAAAAAAACTAAAAAAAATTAAAAAAGAACATATCCACATTGTTATTTTTTGCAAGTTGAAAGTCTTTTTACTTGGACATTATTCTTCAGGAAAAATAGGTTAGAGGTTATTTTAAAAATATACTCTCTTGATGTACCCACCGGCACCATGGTAGTTCTGAGGCTAATAATAAACAATCAAAAAGTTGGTGGTGGCCCCGTTCCTGGAAATCCTTTCATCTTCCCTGAAATCATTAGAATAATCCTCCCACTCATAAACCTATGAAATACCCAGCCCAAAGACACTGACCATGCCATATTTCAGAGTCTCTTGTCTTCTGAGACGGCCCATACTATGTCTGTAGAGTTTGTTTCTCTCAAAACAAATCCACTTCTTAGGCAATCTATCTTTATTTCTTAAAATTTGGCTATATAAATAATATTTGTGTTTCCTTTCCCAAGCAAATTCATACAGTTCTGTTGGGCCCTTTTCAGTAACTGATTGTACTGTGTTTTCCAGTTTCTTAACCTAGAAGTAGCTGACTCTTTGCAAGAAGTTCCTACATATTTTTCTCTGGTTTTCTCTTGATAATCTGTGCAAGTTAATCTACAAATTTTTTTGTTTCTAAAAGCTTCATTTACTTTCAAATAGCAACTTTTAAAAAATGTTTCAATCTTTCTAACGTATTTACCAAGACAGAGTTCTAAGTGTTTTTTGAGCACTACTTCTTAATCCAATCTCACTAATTCCTACTTAAATAAGCTTTTTATATTCTTGATAAAGGACTTTCCAGGTGATACTAGTTGTAATGAACCCACTTGCTAATGGAGGAGACAGGAGACAGGGGTTCAATTCCTGGGTCAGGAAGATCCCCTGGAGGAGGGCATGAACCCACTCCAGTATTCTTGCCTGGAGAATCCCATGACACAGGAGCCTGGAGGGCAACAGGCATGACTTAGCATTCACACACATTCTTAACAAACTTATAATGTTTATTAAAGTAGCCCTTGCAAAATAAAACAAATCAAAACTGTTTGCTTCAATTCTCCTTTATCATATTTACTATGTGTGTATGTATGGGATACATGTGTATGTGTGTGACTTTCACAATTTCTAGGATGAACTAGCTGAAAAAGTACAGATGAAGATATCTGCTAAGGTCATGCAATGGTGAAATCTGTAACCTGATAAAGGAGACTTATGTGGTTCTTTCACCAGCACACTTCAGATTCTCCTCTTTCTTAAATACTCCAATTATTAATAATAAAACCAGTTATTTTGTCTATCATACACTGAATTCCATAATATTTTGAAATTAACACCCTAATTTTACGCTAAAATTCATAGCACAGCACATGGTAAAAAGTATTTGAATACAGTCATAATTATATTGGCTATATGAAAGTCTGTATTTTTCCACACAAAATCACTCTGTTTAATTAGCTGCTATTAAAAATGTTATGCTTCATTCAGTCTTTCAGCAGTATTTATTGAACACTTCCTACATGCACATTTCTTGTGTATTATTAAGACTTCCACATAGATGGCATTTATTATTATATTTATTACCATACTGTATACAATATAATAAATCATTATTGATGTTTATATTGCTCTAAGCTTCTCTTCCTCTTAAATTTAGTGCTGCTATATATTTAGATCTGATTGAAAACTTCTGATGGCTGTTACAGAATAGAAGTTGAGTAGATGTGATTCTTTGGCACTCACAAATGTATAGAAAGAAAAAGGGCAACAAAGAAAACAGTGACATGAGAAAAAATTCATCAGTTATATTTATCAACATGAGTATGCTAGGTAGATTCATAGTCAATCAGGAGAGAATGACAAGAAAATACATTTTAAAATAAGTGAAAATGGAGATAATTATTATTATCCTTAGCCCTGTGGATAAACAAAAGTGACAAACTCATAAAGTTATTATAGATGATACTTGTGATTCTGAGTCCTGTAATTTTCATTTACCATAGATATGATATAGCTTCCTTCTTAGTTATTTGTAAGATTTTCTTTCTAGATTCTTTCAGTATTTGTTTTTAAAATCTTATAGGATAAATAAATAATTTAGTTCAGGATAGAGTTACATGACCAAAAGATACAAAGAAGTGTTTCTGCTGGTTCTTTTTTTATTGGATTCAATGAAGTGTGATTTTAAATAAGCTTTTATATATGTTTGACTTTTATTTGCTGTTAAAATTATCTTTTGGACTGCTATATTCATTTTTACCAAATAATTTAAAAAGAATCAAAGACTCTATCAATGCTCATATTTATATACATATTAGGAAATCAGCCCTGAACATTCATTGAAGGACTGATGCTGAAGCAGAAGCTCCAATACTTTGGCCACCTGATGCGAAGAACTGACTCAGTGGAAAAAATACCTTGATTCTGGGAAAGATTGAGGGCAGGAGCAGAAGGGGACGACAGAGGATGAGATGGTTGGATGGCATCACCAACTCAATGGACATGAGTTTGGCTAGGCTCCGGGAGTTGGTGATGGACAGTGAGGCCTGGCGTGCTGCAGTCCATGAGGTCACAAAAAGTCTGACTTCAAAAAATGACTGAGCGACTGAACTGAACTGATTAGAATAAAATCCGTATTTATATAGGTGTAAATGATAGATTGGCTAACTGAAATTATATGAGTATGCATTAGTTTTGTCCAAAGGAGATAAAGGAGACTATGATTCATGCCTCAGAGAACAAATATGTGAAACAAGTAGAGAAATTCTGACAAAAATCTGAGAAACTGTGTTTGAAAAGTGGTGGTTGGGAAAACAATAAGAAAATAGTAATTTTTATATCTAGCTAATGAACATTTGCAATTTCTGGCAATTAAGACAAGATCTAGGCTGATCAATATACAGATATCATTGTATAGATAGTTTGACCAAACTTAGAATATACATGATTTAAATAATAAATAACCTTTCACAGTCTGCTTCTCAAAATGAAAAAGAAGCATGTTATTTCTTTTCTCCATCTTGTGGCAAATCTAGTTTTTTAACCTTTCTTCTCTCAGACTGAATTATGTTTGACTGGAGCATTGCCCATTTTGTGAGGTAATTTCTCAATGTACATTCTGAGGTCTCCTTGACTTATTTTTGGAGAGTAATTTTATTGTTTAGGATTGCTCTCCGCACTACCTGCATGGAAACTTGGCGTGTCTGCTATCCATTTTGACATTCAATAATACATCCAAAGTTTTCCTTCCCCTCTCCTTCCTTCTTTCCTTTTTTACTTTTCCCTCCCATGCTGGCTCTTCCTACTGCTACTAGTTTGATATAGTTGTTCAGGTATTAAAGATAGTATGTTGACCCTCCAAATTAGTTTACAAAAATTTTAAATAAAATTTTACTATTTTTCTTGGTGACAATTAGCCAATCAGAAATTGCAATATTGTGGTGTTTATAAACCATAAACTCTATGCACTATCCTTACTCTATTCATGGCAAAGGAAAGTCACTTTAAAATTCAGCTTGTTACTACAATTAATATAGGTACCTGTATATTATTACCTTAAAAAATGCTATCAATGGCATAATTAATGAAGGAATTTCAGAGATTACCTGACGTAAATTTCTCTTTCACTAATATTTGGAAATTCAGAGATTACACAAAGAAAGCAACTGGAGAATTTGCAGACCATAAGTAGAAATCAGCTCATCATTCTTTTAACTCAATAATTTTTAATTACAAATAAGCTTAATGATATATTTATATTTTTGTTTGGCATATATGATTACTAGTAATAGCCAGCAACATGCGTTTGCATATGACTGATATAAAGTTGTCAATTAGTTTCTTTTGAATTGAATAACAAAAATGTTTCCATATATCATATTAACCATATTTCCATATGTCATATTTTGTGGAATAGGAATTAGAAAACTAAGACTGAAAATGAATTGTCAAAGCTTACTTAGCTGCTAATCACAAAACTCTGATTTTGAATCTGAATATTTCTGATGCTTCTGAATCGTTACACTTTTGATCAGAATTTGAAAATATCACAGCTGTGTTTTTCATAATGTAAAATAGAATGATATTCAAAATAAATTTCATTCTTTGAATTTTATCATAGCTGATTCAATCTGTGGAAGCTAGTCTGGAATGGAAATATGTGTCATCTAATACAAAAGAATTTATTATCTGATAATCTTTGGATTAGATTTTCTAGTCTTTTTTAGCATTATCATCACAGAATAACATAAAAACATTTATTTAGATACCAGCCAGAAGAAATAATGGAATTAAAGAGACATAGGATCCATTTTATGACATTTATTAAAGTCACATTTTGCAAAAGATGAATAATTTTAGATGAAGAAAGATATAATCAATTGGAACTGAGTTCTAGACATCAGTGTTCAATATTAATATGAGAAATAACATATTAATCATCCAATAGTTGCTGCTTAACCCCATACTAAGTAATTTACTGCAAAGGTGAAAGAGGAGAAATGACTCAAAACTGCAATTGCTCAATAAATATTGAGCAAATATTACATTCTGTCCTTTTCATCCTTTCTTTAATAGGCTATACTCTCTATGGTAGCTAGTTTTGGTGGTAAATAATTTTTACCTATTATCTAAATCTCTTTCTAGTTTTTCTCTGCAATTAATGATATTTTACACACACACACATACACACATATACAGAAAGGACTGAATGACCAAGTGATGATACATTATAAATTGAAAATATGATGTTTTCATTGAAAAGAACAAATAAAACTATAAAATAGATAATAGAATGATCTGCAAAGAATATTATTTCAAACAAAGAAGCAAAGCAGTTGAGAGTTCTAGTGTACAACAGGTGTTAAAATGGCAGGGCTGCAGTCATGCATATATTCTCTATGTTTGAACACTGCATGTCTCTAAAATTACATCTAGAAGACCACTATAGTGTCTGTCTTTGGGGGAGAGTGTCTAAAATTATATTTAGGAGACCATTGTAGTGTCTGTCCTTGGGGAGGAAAGAAGATGGGACCAGGATGTTAAAAATGAACTGATTTTTTCCTTTATTTATTTGGCTGAACTGGGTCTGTTGTGGCACGCAGGCTCTTTCATGGCAGCATGTAGGATCTAGCTTTCTGATCAGGGATTGAACCTAGGACTCTGCACTGGGAGTAGGCAGTCTTAGCCATTGGACCACCAGGGATGTCTCTGATTTTTCTTTATAGGATCTTTGCGCTGTTGGAATTCTTTATATCATGAACATATATTTATATTAAAAAATAAAAGGCAGATTGTTTATGATCCTTATAAAAGCTCTTCTAGTATGTCTTTGTTTTGTGGCTATCAAAGTTCTTAAGTGTTTTCTGATATTATGGCAACTGAAAATGCTATGAGAGCAAAACATACAATTTTTAAAAATCCTTTAAGTTCTGAGTTATTTATAATATTTTCATTTAAGCATGCTTTACAATGGAGAGTCAGGTTAACATGCAATAGTATTATAGCAATAAAATATGATTTTAAAACATAGCTTATAAGAATCATTTTAATTTTACTAACGCTTCTTGGCATTTTTTTTTTTTTTCATTCAATTTCAGGGCAAATTTCTCTTAGTGTTTAATATGGAAACTAGGATGTCACTTTTCATTTTGGACTTCCATCAGAAGGAAGAATGTTTACAGAAAGAAGAATACAATAAAGATTTGAAAACTTAATTTTATTATTCAGTTCAGTTCCGTCACTCAAACGTGTATGACTCTTTGTGACCCCATTGATTGCAGCATGCCAGGCCTCACTGTCCTGGAGAAGGCAAAGGCAACCCCACTCCAGTACTCTTGCCTGGAAAATCCCATGGGTGGAGGAGCCTGGTGGGCTGCAGTCCATGGGGTCCCGAAGAGTCGGACACGACTGAGCGACTTCACTTTCACTTTTCACTTTCATGCACTGGAGAAGGAAATGGCAACCCACTCCAGTATTCTTGCCTGGAGAATCTCAGGGACGGAGGAGCCTAGTGGGCTGCCGTCTCTGGGGTCACACAGAGTCGGACACGACTGAAGCGATTTAGCAGCAGCAGCAGCAGCAGCAGCAGCAGCAACAGCACGCCTCGCTGTCCAAAACCACTCCTGGAGTTTACTCAAACTCATGTCCATTGAGTCGGTGATGCCATCCAACCATCTCATCCTCTGTCGTCCCCTTCTCCTTCCACATTCAATCTTTCCCAGCGTCAGGGTCTTTTCAAATGAATCAGTTCTTCACATCATATAGCCAAAGTATTGGAGTTTCAACTTCAGCATCAGTCCTTTCAATGAACATTCAGTATTGATTTCCTTTTCGAATGACTAATTAGATCTCCTTATTGTCCAAGGGACTCTCAAGAGTCTTCTCCAGCACCACCATTCTTGGAGACTGATAAAGCATTAAATGAACTTGAGATTGCTCTTGAGAGAATGTCCGAATCTCTGTGGCTGTCACTTAGCTCTCTTTAGTCCTGTTTAAGTAATTGCATTTGTTTCTAACTGCCATTGTAATAAACGACTACAAACTTACAGACTTAACCAAAGCAAGTTTATTTTCCTACAGTTTGAAGGTCAGAAGTCTAAAATCAGTCTCATTGGTTCGAAGTCAATGCTTTGACAGGGCTGGTTCTTTTTGGTGTTTCTTGGGGGATAAATCGTTGCCCACCTTTGTAGGGTTCTACAGTCACCTGCACTAGTTGGACCCTTTTCTCACATCGTTTCCTCAATCTCCCTCTAATGTCTCTCTTCACATTTTTTACTTTTTGTGAATCTTTCTTATAAGAACTCCTGTGTTTACACTGGGTCGATTGTTTTTGTTGTTGTTGTTCAGCCACTCAGTCGTGTCTGACTCTTCGCTACCCCACAGATTGAAGCCCATGAGACTCCTCTGTCCATGGGATTTTCCAAGCAAGAATATACTGGAGTGGATTGCCATTGTCTTCTCCAGGGGATATTTCTGACCCAGGAATTGAACCCACGTCTCTTGCAGCTTCTGCACTTGTGGGTGGGTTCTTTACCATCCTGAATAATCTTCTCATCTCAAAATTACTCTGTCAGATCTACAAAGTTCTGTTTGCCACATAAGGAAATGCAGGTTGAAGGGATCAGCAATGGACATCTTTGTGGAGTCACTGAACAGCCTACCATGTAGCCTATAATGAAGTTTCCTGGAAAATGTCTCAACAGAGGCAGGTCCACAGTTTCTCCTCATCTTGGATAGGAGAAGTGAGAAACTATAGCCCTCAAGTTATTTTTTAAATAATTCTGCTATCGGTTATTATGCTATTAGCTCATAACACAATCCTGGATTTTAGCTCATTATGTAATTTTAGCTTTCATTTTTGCAGCTTAGGGAACTTATATCTTGAGAAGGTGGCAATGGGTAATAAACTACTTTATTACTTCCTTAAGTCACAACCTCCATTTTTATGATAATTTAAAATCTCATAATCTATTTTTTATAAATTCCATTGAGTGTGTGACAAGGTCCAAATTTAATGCTTCCCATAGCCATCAACTATATTAAGAATCTTGGGACAGTGCAGACATATGGCCTTTAGAATTCACGGTGCCTCCAAATGACGCTTCCTTGTGAGCATGAACTGTTCATCACCCATTCTCTTTTGTCCTATCTTATCAGAAAGCTCAAATCCAGAGGAAGAGCTCACATTTTTATTATTACACATCAAACATAAATAGATTGTAATGTACCATGTGCTTATATATTTTTTAAATGCTGCTGTGTTTTGATAAGAAATAACAATTTCTCACTTTGCTTAAATATTTATTAAAGATAATTAAAGAATTTTCATTTTCATACATAAATCAGTTCAAGAACATCTGTGAAATAGGGGAAACATCTTCATATATGTCTCTTTTACATACATGTTTGGGTGTTAATTTGGTGCTAATTTGAAAGTCAGTCTTTCAGTGAATAAATTTTTCTCATGTATGCCTACTGTTGAAACACATGTATCTGAAAATTTTTTAAATAAATTCTGCTTTTAATAATTTATTGATATTTTCTTTGTTATATATTTTGTTATATTATCTCTGCATGTCCTATTGCATTATTTTTTCTTTGAATTTTCTTCTTTTAAATATGGATTGTTATGTTTTCTCTCCAAAGAGATATATGCGTGGCTAATATATAGTTTATTAATTTTCCTATTAGTATTATTGGTTGTGTCACTTGTGCTCAGTTGCTCAGTTGTTTCCAACTCTCTGCAGCCCCATAGACTGTAGTCCACCAAGCTTCTCCATGGGATTTTCCAGGCAAGAATACTGGGTTGTGTTGCCATTCCCTGACTCAGGGATGGAACCCACGTCTCTTGCATCCCCTGCATTGGCAGCCAGTTTCTTTACCACTAGAACCACCTGGGAAGCCTCATAAGGTTAAAAATATTCTTGAAACTAATTTCCTCCAGGTTTAATGACAACTTTTATCATGTGTATATATGTATGTACCAGTTCAGTTAAGTTCAGTTCAGTCGCTCAGCTGTGTCTGACTCTTTGCAACCCCATGAATCACAGCACGTCAGGTCTCCCTGTCCATCACCAACTTCTGGAGTTCACTCAGACTCACATCCATCGAGTCAGTGATGCCATCTAGCCATCTCATCCTCTGTCGTCCCCTTCTCCTCCTGTCCCCAATCCCTCCCAGCATCAGAGTCTTTTCCAATGAGTCAACTCTTCGCATAAGGTGGCCAAAGTACTGGAGTTTCAGCTTTAGCATCATTCCTTCCAAAGAAATCCCAGAGCTGATCTCCTTCAGAATGGACTGGATGGATCTCCTTGAAGTCCAAGGGACTCTCAAGAATCTTCTCCAACACCACAGTTCAAAAACATCAATTTTTCGGTGCTCAGCCTTCTTCACAGTCCAACTCTCACATCCATACATGACTACTGGAAAAACCATAGCCTTGACTAGACGGACCTTAGTCGACAAAGTAATATCTATGCTTTTGAATATGCTGTCTAGGTTGGTCATAACTTTTCTTTCAAGGAGTAAGCGTCTTTTAATTTCATGGCTGCAGTCACCATCTGTAGTGATTTTGGAGCCCCCAAAATAAAGTCTGACACTGTTTCCACTGTTTCCCCATCGATTTCCCATGAAGTGATGGGACTGGATGCCATGATCATCGTTTTCTGAATGTTGAGCTTTAAGCCAACTTTTTCACTCTCCTCTTTCACTTTCATCAAGAGGCTTTTTAGTTCCTTTTCACTTTCTGCCCTAAGGGTGGTGTCATCTGCATATCTGAGGTTATTGATATTTCTCTCGGCAATCTTGATTCCAGCTTGTGTTTCTTCCAGTCCAGCATTTCTCATGATGTACTCTGCATAGAAGTTAAATAAGCAGGGTGACAATATACAGCCTTGATGTACTCCTTTTCCTATTTGGAACCAGTCTGTTGTTCCATGTCCAGTTCTAACTGTTGCTTCCAGACCGGCATACAGATTTCTCAAGAGGCAGGTTAGGTGATCTGGTGTTCGCATCTCTCTCAGAATTTTCCACAGTTTATTGTGATCCACACACAGGTACAAATGTACGTGTATATATGTATATAATCATTAAAATAAATTACTGCTGAAGCCAAAGGACACAAGTTAAATAAAACAGACTATGAAAGAAATTTCAGATGGAAATTTAGCTTTAAAAAATTTGAAACAGTGTTAACCCTTGGGTTAACAGATGTTAAAGAAAAATACTAACAAATATTTACATAATTGCTACCATAAAGTGAAAGCTAAATATAACTTTATATTTTGTCCTTGATACCCAAAAAATTACAGTAATTCTGGAAGTTCAGGTTTAATAACTCTGAGGACTATTGACTTGTAATCTTGAGAATATGAATGTTTGTCAAAAGAAATTGCTTGTTCAGTGAATGCTTGTTAGAATGCTTGTTGAGTAAACCATTTCTTCATTTCAGCATATAAATTATGCTTGTCATTAACCTGTTGATTATAGTTACACTGATTTAGTTGTGAAAACAGAGTGCAGATTACTGAAGAAAGAAATATATCTGAAATCATTACTCTTTGCAAAATCCATTTTGCAATTAAAATAAACTTTAGAACATAATGTAAAAATATCATTCTTCCACACTACTGTAATTCTGTAATGATGATGAAGCAATTCTCATGTGTGGTTTTGTTCCGACTCTATCCCCAGGTCCAATTTTCCAGGTCCTGCATCCACCTCTCTGTTTATATGAAGGCTAGTACTAGTTTTCTGTTGTCGCCATAACAAATCTGGTAAGACACAAACTTGGTGTCTTATAAAAGCAACATAAATTTATTACCTTACATTTCTGTAGGCTAGAAATCTAACAATGGTTTTGGTGGGAGAAAATCAAATTATTGTCAGGGCTGCATTCTTTTCTGGAAGCTTCAGAAGGGAAGGCATTTCCTTGCCTTCTCTGGGTTCTAGAGGCCACTTACACGTCCAGCCTCCTCCCACTTCCTCTGTCCTCAAGTTCAGCATCCTTGTGTCTCTCTTCACTATCACATCCCTACTTTGACCACAACCACGAAGGTTGCTCTGATGGGACCCACTTTGGTAATCCACAATAATAGTCCCATCTAAAGTCCTTTAGCTTAATCACATTTGCCAAATCTTTTTTATTTTTGCTGTTTAATCACAAATTCATCTCCAATTAATACATTTATTCATCAATGACAAGTTTAACATGGACAGTTACTTATCAGAGGCTACAAAGGCAATGAGAAAGTAAGAAGTGTTTGTTATAATCACTAGATTTTTACTAGGAAATATTCTTACAAAATGTGTTGGTTAAATTTCCAGTAGTTGTGTATGGATGTGAGAGTTGGACTATAAAGGAAGCTGAGTGCCGAACAACTGATGCTTTTGAAATGTGGTGTTGGAGAAGACTCTTGAGAGTCCCTTCGATTGCAAGGAGATCCAACCAGTCCATCCTAAAGGAAATCAGTCCTGGGTGTTCATTGGAAGGACTGATGCTGAAGCTGAAACTCCAATACTTTGGTCACCTGATGCAAAGAACTGACTCTTTGGAAAAGACCCTGATGGTGGGAAAGATTGAAGTCAGGAGAAGTGGACAATGGAGAATGAGATAGTTGTGTGGCATCACCGACTCGATAGACATGAGCTTGAGCAAGCTCTGGGAGATGGTGATAAACAGAGAAGCCTGGTGTGCTGCAGTTCATGGGGTCGCAAGGAGTCGGATACGACTGAGCTACTGAACTGAACTGAACTGAACTGAAAGTTTGATAAGTGACAGCTCAGTCTCTAAAGAATAAATTACAAATTTTTTAGATTGGAGGGCAGAGAAAAATCTCTCTCTTGATCTGTCTACCACATTAACATCACTTTGCTTTTGTCCCTGCACTCCAGGTTTATGGAACTAGATAAAACTCCTCAAATCTTCCTCACCATTGTGCCTGGGGGGAAAGGCTGTGTCTGTTCTGTACCTGCCCCAGTTGATTTCTCCTATTAGTTTAATTTGGTGCATGAATAGCCACTGTATAAGGAAAGGATACCTATTTGTTCTTTGTACCATATGATCACTGTATAATGATCCAGAAAAGGATACCTGTTGCAAGAATGATATATGAGGTAGCCTTGTGTGAAAGGATTTAACCTTAGGATCAAGTGTAATGAATATACCAATCAGTCTGATTCCTTCTGCAATCAGATTTCAAGAATGCAATGACTGTTGATCACTCAGTTGCAAAGATATTACAGCAGATTGCCAATGCAAATGTGAATGTAAAACAAATTGTTCGGTCATGAGTGAGAGAGAGATAATTGTCAATTTTCAGATAATTCCATTAGTTCCTCATAATTACTATTATTGGGTGCATGCGTGTTAAGTGGCTTCAGCAGTGTCCAACTCTTTGCAACCCAATGGGCCATAGCTTGCCAGGCTTCTGTGTCCATGGGATTCTCCAGGCAAGAATACTGGAGAAGGTTGCCTTGCCTTCTTCCAGGGGATCTTCCTGACCCAGGGATGGGATCCCTGTCTTTTATGTCTCCTCCATCGGTAGGCAGGTTCTTTACCACTAGTGCCACCTGGGAAGTTGATTGTTAAAATTCCTGATCTCTGATTAGGCTACACCAGTGGTTCTCACACTTTTCAGCCTCAGATTAACTTCATACTCTCAGGTTATTAATTCAAAGGCCTTTAGTCGTAGGGATTATATCAATGTTTACTGCATTAGAAAATCAAACTGGGGAAATTTTAAATGCTAATATTTTAATGAGATGTAACTGACATACTATAAAATTCACTCTTTAAGATTATAGTTCAATTATATTTAATATCTTCACAAGATTGTGCAACCAGATGCTGCTGCTAAGTCACCTCAGTCGTGTCCGACTCTGCGACTCCATAGATGGAAGCCCACCAGGGTCCTCCATCCCTGGGAATCTCCAGGCAAGAACACTGGAGTGGATTGCCATTTCCTTCTCCAATGTGTGAAAGTGAAAGGTGAAAGTGAAATCACTCAGTCGTGTCCAACTATTTGCGACCCCACGGACTGCAGCCTACCAGGCTCCTCTGTCCATGGGATTTTCCAGGCAAGAGTACTGGAGTGGGTTGCCATTGCCAGCAACAGTGTCTAATTCCAGAACATTTTCATCACTTCCTAATGAAACTCTGGACTCATTAGCTTCCCTCACCATTCCCTCTCCCCACAGCCACTGGCAACCACTAATCTTTCTATCTCTATAGGTTTGCATATTCAGGATATTTCATAAAAATGGAACCATATTAAAGGTTAATTTATAAGTTTATTTTAAAAGAACAAAATCTTATGGCATGATTCATATAAGGTTTCCAAAATTCTAATTTGTGCTTCTAATCTCAAATTCATCATTGAAACAGAAACTGTCCATTAAAATGACAGACTTACATTATTCATTTTTGAGAAAATATTTGTTGATATCCTAAGGATAACCACATAGTTTTTTCATCTGTTGTTCATGTAAGTACAATTGGTGTTTTATTTAAAAAATAATAAATAAATACTGGCTAGTTCAGCTCTCATTTTAAACATTCTCATGAGTGCTTTATCTTCAGATAATCACAGGACCTGAGTATGCAGCAGAAATGCTCTAGAGATATCCCTCATTTTGTCAGTGGAATATTAATTAGTCACACATTTAATTTGAGATATAGTAATATGAATGACTTTTTTACTTCATTGTTTTACTGTGAATATGTGGCAGTGAAGAAACTACAACTGCTAGTGCACTTTGATATCATTGCCTTGATTCATGCAAAGGTACCAGCAATTTTACCCCTCGTTGGTTTTACACCATTAGTGCAATATCTACACAGAGAAAATAGCAAATATCTTGGTGCTATTATAAAAATAGTTTCAACACATACCAAACACCCCTCAATCCTAAAAAAATTTTGAAGTTTCCAGGAAGACTAAAAAGCACATTTTTTTTTTACATCTGTGACTCTATTTCTGTTTTGTTAATAGGTTCATTTGTACCATCTCTTTAGATTCCACATATTAGTGATAGCATATGATATTTGTCTTTTTCTGATTTACTTCAGCACATTCTTTTTAAATAATAATATCTAACTTAAGCAAAGTAAATAGCTTATCTTATTTGAATTATAATTCTCTATCTGGAACGTTTTTCTCCAACTGCTTTCTGCAAAATTTCTCTTTGTTCAGCTGGTAAGAAGGCCTAACTCAAGAGGGATTCCTGTTCTGTCAACTTTTTCTATAAGCTGAGGTAATTTTAGGGGTTTACATGTTGCATTTTGGAATAGAACTTTGGAATTTTATTTAGCAAATGATTAGGCAGTGTTTTTAAAACTCAGAGCACAGAGAAAACTCAACTTCAACTCTTCTGAGATCTGCCTTTGCCAAAGAAATACCAGTAATACAACCTGGTTAGCATGCTTGCGAGTAGGCTGTGAGGAGCTGTGACACACACCACTTCAGAAATTCAAGGAAGAGCTACATGATGTTTGAGCCTGCCGTTAAATTACACAGACTGCCACTTCACAAAAAGGAGTTTCATATCACTGCATGCTTTGTCAAGGGTGTTGTTGGATGGTGAAGCTTAAATATCCCTTTTAGCTGAAGAATTATACAGAACATAATCCTTTAGAATGAAATATCCATGTACATCCTGATAAATTATTTTCTCATATGTTGTGCTCAAATATCTAATCCTTTAGAACATATTTCTAAAAAGACTTTATTGTACTGTAATGTATAAAATGAATGCATATCTCTAGCTAATAATATTTTTGCTTCTATAAATTTCTTCGCAAATTTCTGATATGGGTAATAGAGACGATATTCAAAGTTTTAGTTTGAATGTCAAAATACAGAGAGTCAACTGCTAAATTATTCAACTCAACTTAGTAACTTTATTGCCGACACTCTGCTATCAAAAAAATAAATATTATAGTTGGAAAATACATTTTGCACTATGTCTCACACATCTAAAAATACCACATATGAAAAAATTTAAATCTGCTATTTAAATAATATCAACTTTCTTTAATTATATAGGAAATTTTAATATTTTATTAATAGAATTATGGATGGTCCCACAGGAAAAAAAATAACTTAGATAAAACTATGAATTTTATTTACAGTTTTTTGAATTCCTAGGGAAAATGTAACCTCCTTTAGCAAGTCAAATATACACCTCTATATGCAATAGAGATATGTGTACTTTTTTAAAAGAATAAACATAGGATTAGTTTATAAGCTATGAGAGATACACACATATACAAAGAGTCTATACCCTAAATTGTGCTTACTATGGTAGTGCTCATTCAATCCATGAGTTTTAAATTTCTTGCTTCACAGACTGTCAAGCTGTTCAATGTTTGCCCACAAATATATGATGAACACTTACCGTATTTAATACTCTGTGCTAGGTAATCTAAGGTTTCAAATATATAAAAGCTGAAGTGTCTTTTATACAGGAAGGTAAAGAAAATAGCATCATATATTGCATCATGCATTAAACCCTCATGCATTGTGCAAAGATTAAGAGGATTTAAATTGTCTGCTCTGATTTTCATGGGTGGGCCTGATTTGTCTAGGAGTCAGAGTAAATTTAACTCTCTTACTATGATAATTGTTTCAGGAACCCAGACCCAAGTCAATCAGTAAATGACATCCCCAAGGGCATTAGGGTGGTTCCACTCAGGTATAATTCAGGATGCAGTTTGATTGTAAGGGGAGGGAGTATCCTCCTTCTCCCTGGATATGAATGATGAAGAATGCACTTGTGGTTGATTGATGCTTGTGGCTATTTGTGAAGCCAGTGTAGTACTGAAGCTGAAACACAAGAAAGGCAGAGACTTGAAAATCATAAAGACCCAGAGCCAAAGAATGAAAACAAAAATGTGCCCCTACCCTACTATCGAATTTTAGAAACAAATCAATAAATTCTTATTTTTGTTAGATTTTTTCAAGTTGCACTAAAACATCAAAAGACAAGGGTGCTTGAAAGAGATGAATTCAGACTGAAGAAATGCAGTGGAAAAAAAGATCAAATGAGAGTTCTTGCTAGTTAATTCAGGGTTGCAAATTCAAATGCTTCAGGGTCAAATCAGGAAATTTACACTAGTGAAGCAAATCAGGCAAAATGAATATTGTATTCATCGATACAATAAAATACAACATCAATAAAAATATTTTTACTTGTTATTTACTTTTGCCATGCTAATGTAAGTCCAGTGCTATTATTCTATTTTCAAAAGTTTTAGGAGATTAAATAAGATGTTGTATGAAAAATGCTTCTCACCATGTCTTTTTTTTTTTTTCCTTGACTGCGCTGAGTCTTTGCTGCTGCATGCAGACTTTCTCTAATTGTGGTGAGCAGGGGCAACTCTTCCTTGAGGTGTACAGACTTCTCACTGTGGTGGTGTCTCTTGTGAAACACATGCTCAGTAGTTGTGGCACGTGGGCTTAATTGCTCTGCAGCGTGTGGGATCTTCCCTGACCAGGGATTGAATCCCTGTCCCCTGCATTGGCAAGAGGACTTTCAACCACTGGATGACCAGGAGAGTTACTCTGTGTTCATGTATGCTCAATCATTCAGTCACATCCAATTCTTTGCAACTCCATGGACAGTAGTCTGCCAGGCTCCTCAGTCAATGGGATATTCCAGGCAAGACAACTGGAGTGGGTTGTCATTTTCTCCTCCAGGGGATCTTCTCAAATCAGGTGTCAAACCCACGTCTCCTGCATCTCTTGCATTGGAAGGCAGATTCTTTACCATCTGCTGCCATGTCATATTGACACAAACAATAAATAAATGGCAACATTATTTAGGAGAATGATGGCAAGGTGTGCAATATTTGGTACATTTTAGCTCACCTCTCGTATTCTTAATTTTTTGATAAGAGATATATGACAAAGATATATATGGGCTTCCCTGGTGGCTCAGAGGTTAAAGCATCTGCCTGGAATACAGGAGACCTGGGTTCAATCCCTGGGTCAGGAAGATCCCCTGGAGAAGGAAATGGCAACCCACTCCAGTACTCTTGCCTGGAGAATCCCATGGAGGGAGGAGCCTGGTAGACTACAGTCCATGGGGTTGCAAAGAGTCGGACACGACTGAGCGACTTCACACCATATGACAAAGGGACAAGTGGATACAGGACTGCAGAACAGGTAAATAAAGTTTACCTTAGGAAACTAAAGAATAGGTGAAGGGTTAGAAGTGGAGTGATTGAAATGTGCATTTAAATACAAATGATAGTAGAAAAACCAGAGAAATAGTGATATTAACATCAAAATAAAGAGGGAAATATTGAGAGACAAATATTTATTGGCCAAATATAGTAGTAATTAATTCAATGTCTCTGAATGTAGACACTTTAAATCCAAACTCTATCATGTAATGCCTGTGCAAAGTTAGCCAAGTTAATTCACCTGAGTTTCAAGGGTATATTTCTTTAATCTTCAATTTGGGGATATTAATCACAACTCTTTCACAAGGTTTGTGTATGGTTAGAATAGATGCATATACTATTAAACATGCAATTCAGTGTCTGGAAGAGAGGAGGTGCCCAACAAACATGATTAAATTTATTGTTATTTATTTAGTGAGAAGTAAAGAAGAACTAGTAAAAAGCACGAGCAGAAACAAAGGAAGTATAGTTAAAAGAAAATTGAGATAATAAAAGTACACAATGAAAGAAGGTGTAGGTTTCACAGAGTAGTAGAAAATTGATAGTTGCAGAAAAGGTCAAGGATAAAAAAATGCAGAGGATGAGTAATTGTCCTTCCTAATTCATCAGAAACTTACAGAACGTTTCTGCTGAAGGTTCAGTTCTCAGTTTAGAGGGGAAGAGGAAGGTGCATAGTAGAGAATTAAAAAATGTGTCAGTGCTAAGTTTACTTCCATAGAATGTAAATGATTATTTGAAATCAGCAACAAAGGCAAAGGAAAATATACTTAGAGAGAAATAATGGGGGAGGGGAAACATTTCAAATAGATCAGAGGATTTGGGACAGGTATAAACTGAGACCATAGGGTTCATAGTTCATGATATTAATCTTCACTATACATTATAACATTTGGCCTATGTTTGAACTTAGAGTATATGGTGCATTTTTAATTATAGAAAAATCTTGAAAGAGTTGCTTTGGGAATAAGTGATGGTGTTGTCAGGAGATGATTAAAGGAGAAGGGGGTGGTAGAGGCTGAGATGGTTGGATAGCATCACAGGCTCAATGGACATGTGTCTGAGCAAACCCCAGAAGGTAGTAGAGGACAGAGAAGCCTGGCGTGCTAGTCTATGGGGATGCAAAGAGTTGGCTATGACTTAGTGACTGAATAACATCAAACAGAATACAGCAGTTGATATATCAGTGACAGTGTATCCATTTAATCAAATTCAAGATTTTATTCTAGGAAGTATTGTTTGAGTGGGAGCAGGAGACCTAATGTTGAAAATTGCCTATTATTTAATATTGGTATTGGGAGAACATTTGAGTTTCAAAGAAAATGACTAATTTTCTGGAGACATCAGAGTTGGTCGTGCTGAATATGAGGTTCAAGCAAGTTAGAGAAGCACATGAATGCTAAGGGACTAGACATTTTAAAAAGGGAAGTACTAATAAAAGTAGAAGTGAAAAATATCAAATTATAGGGTTTTTTAAATCAAATTAGAGGTTTAATAGTTGTGAGAAACGTAACAGAAGAGCTGCACTCTCATGTCACTTAGTATTTGTGGTAGAACGTTTGCAAAATGGTCCAGTCCCCATGTCTCCATCTATATATGTCCATTACTATGTGACTTCACCGTACCTTTCATCAAGAAGTTGTGCCTCCTATCCTGCTCTTTGTATTTAAGCTGTCCTTGTGATTTGCATTAGTCCAGAGAATGTAGCAAAAATGGCATTGTGCAAGGTCTAAGCTTAGGTCTTGAGTAACTTTGCCTCCTCTCATTTTGTCTCTTGTCTGTGTGCCTTTACCAAAATAGGTTTCTCTGACCTCTTAGAAGATTACAAGTATAGAACAGGCTTTTCAACCCAGCGATCTAGTGGAGGCACAAGATATGTGATGAATGCCAGTCAAGATAAACGTAGTTACTGAGTCAACCTGCCACTGAACACAGACACATAGGTCCACCTCAACAAGCGGTTCAGAGCAATAGAACCATTCAGCTGATTCACAGATTAAGGACCAAAATAATGTCTGCTACTAAGCATCGTGAATGCTCATTAAACAACACAGTTGGTGCACTGAGACGACCCAGAGGGATGGTATGGGGAGGGAGGAAGGAGGGGGGTTCAGGATGGGGAACATGTGTATACTTGTGGCAGATTCATGTTGCTGTATGGCAAAACCAATACAATATTGTAAAGTAATTAACCTCTAATTAAAATGAATAAATAAATTTATATTTTAAAAAACACAGTTGTGATAATTAATGATGTGCTATTTTTTATAGAGACTATTCTTGCAATGTATTTCACATGAAATACTTGTTTACCATTTTCTGTGGGCACTTTGGTGTATCAGATTCCTTATTAAATTATATTTCTCCAAATGAATGTAAGATGTGGTACAACCATTTCAGAGTATAATAGAATAATCTCTTTCTATAAATATATTACTACTGATGCGTTTAAGATTTGCTCAGCCATTTGGCAATAATTTTATGCTGGTGAGATTTCCATAGGGAAAAAGAAAAGCTGACCCGTGTCTCTAAGGTATTAGCTGCTATTCTTCAGCTTCTGCTTTAATTAAAGAACACATAACTTGCACGATATGTTGAAAGGCTTAACGTGAGCTTTTTAAATAGATACTATATTTGGAGTCAGAAAGACCTGGGTCTAAGTTTCAGCTCTAACACATAATCTTTGTATAACCCCAGTCAAGTTTATTTTTTAGCTTCAGTTTTCTCAATTGCGAAATGATTGAAGTATAGCTAGCCTCAGTTCAGTTCAGTTGTTCAGTCGTGTCTGACTCTTTGCAACCCGATGAATTGCAGCATGCCAGGAAAACTAAGCACTCAATCAATATATGGTAAGTATAATATTGTTAATGATTCATTGCAAAGCCTTCAGTAATTTGGGTATTATATTCCCAATTTAATTTTTTTCTCTATACTACAATCTCTCCCCAAACACACGTACACACACACACACACACACACACACACACATAGTCACACCTTAAATATATATATTTGAAGTTCAGTTTTAAATGCTTGTTTTAAAATTTAGGATATAACTATATTTGGTGTTAAATGAATTTATATTAATGTTATTTATATTTGTAATTTATTACTTCAGAGACAATTAAGAAGGCTCATAAAGCACCAAACAGCCAGCAAAATAAAAGTAAAACTTGTTGCAAAGAGGTCACCTGGAGAGAGGTATAAACAGACCTAGAAATGAGGATAGAACATAAAAAGTTTGGAGATTTGACTCTAACTTCTAACTTCTGGAAAATTAGAAGAAAAAAAATAGGATAAGTCTTACATTCATAATGTCTGTAAGATAAAAGCAAACATGTTTTCCCAAGTTCCTTCCGCAGAGGACACTGTAAACCGATGGAACAAACGTCTCAGTCATATCTTCTGTTAAACCCAGATTTAAATTGCACAGGACTATTTCTTATATGTACTCAATATAGGGCTAATGAAATTACACCAAATCACAGTTTAATCAAACTAGTCTTATGGAGCACCAATATAATAGAATTTGGATATACAGCTATCTGATAAGCTGAATAAAGTCGTAGGATTATGGAATCTAGAGAACTAGGTAGATCATATCACCTTCAGGCAATCTTGCCTAAATATTATTTTCTCTAAAATGAACTTTAGATTTGGGGGCAGTAATGATTTTAGTGTTAATCGTCCTAACAAAAGTCTAGAGTACAGATCAACTATTTTGGCAACTAAATATTAAATGGTAAGCTTATTAAAGGAGCCCAAATTATATTGAATTATCAAAACTGAGGAAACAGTTGAAGACATATTCCAATATATAAAGCCACCCTAATACTCTCAAGGTCAACACAGGGGACAATTTCTGTCAGGGTTAATAATCTCTGTAGTTATTCATTTTGAGTCCAGATAGTTCTTAGGCAGATGATACAGTATTTTTGAAGATGTCAGTTGTTTATACAAAATAAAGAATGCAACACTTCAGGATCATTTGAATGTTAGGTTATAAAATGGAAAAAAAAAACAACAATAGTATATTTATCATTCCCTTGATCTCACTAATAAATGATTTTTTTCTTTTTATTTATGTAGTCTTCTTTGTTCCCATTTTCTTCCATTTCTCTTCTTTTTATCAAAAGGTATATATCGTGTCTATGTCTATATGGCTCCTTGCCAAGCTCTAGAGCTTGCATTGTAAGACAGAAAATGGCTGCATCATCAACAGACATGTAGAAGGCACACTGACAGCAGGAGGAAGATGTTCAACACCACTATACCTCTACAGACAGGGAGTTCTTTCTCTGGAACTATTCTCTCAGATTCCACAACTTTCCTTCATTTTTTCATTTCTGATCTTCTCTTCCATAGTCAATATTGCTGGATCTCTCCACCTGAGCTTTGCATAAGATGCCTCCTGGATCTTTTAATCAGTTCAATCAATGCATCTTATAAACCAAATTATGTTTACAAAATATTTATACAATTATAACCTCTAAGTTCTGCTAGGTCTACGGTAGAAGCAAAAGCTGTAGTTGCTTCTTCAGTCACAATCCATCATCTCAACCAGATGGTTTATTCTGCTTATGTCAAGGTAGGAAAATATTATTTAACAGTCCTTAGGGGGTGTGAGAAATCAAGGCAATTTCATAACAGAAATGCTGGATGTGCTGTAGCTCACATTGTAAAATATTTTTCTGTGCAAAATCTACTTGACCTGCAGCTGCTCAGCTGCTTTTTGCATGCACACGAATCCAGCTGCAAATGTTATCTGTTCATTCAGAAAAATATGACTGTCAAATTCTCAAGTATTTACCAAGAAAGGAAGTATGGGTGTGGGGGAGAACTATTTGGTCTCTGACATGTAAAATTAAAAATAAATCAACAAATAAATAGCAGATTATTTTTCCACCTTAACATCTTGATGTTCATTCATAACATAGATCAAATTGCTTTTTTGGTAGTCAGCTCTTAGTTTATAAGGCAACACTGAATTACTGATAAACATTCTTTAAGTGTTTGAATACCAATGTTTGGATGTATATTATGAAAATACTTTGTCTCTTTCTATTTACCTAATGGGGGAATGAATTAATGTGTATGAAGACAAAATACAAGTCAAGTGTGCTTAATTTGAGATAAAGCATTATGAGTTTATAATGAAGTTTATTATTTTTTACACTGTAATTAAGCACTTCTCCCAAAGGCAGAGTCACATTCTATAAGGACCTTCTGGCAAATATTAATTATTCTATCACAATTTATTATTCTATAATAGTCATCCTATCATTAAAATTTTAAAAGTGACAAAAAATCCATTGCAAACTGATTGAAGGAAGCCTATCTGTCTAATCTATATCTCTCATCTGTCTATCATCTATCTAACCTATCATGAAAAACAGAACAGTATATTTTCTGGGGCTTTAATCTTGTCTCAGACCACATTTACTGAGAGTGGAATCATAGATATTTTCAGAACAAGGATATAAATGCTGAGGATATAAACAAATATCCACCATACAGATGAAATTTGAGAAACTGAATAAAGTATTCCCACTAGTCTGCACCAGCATGGCATGAAGCTTGACATAATAGTGGCTAGCTGCTAGGAAAAATGCACAGATCTGTTTTCTTCATGGGTTCACTTCAGTTCAGTCACTCAGTCGTGTCTGACTCTTTGCAATCCCATGAATTACAGCACGCCAGGGCTCCATGTCCATCATCAACATCCGAAGTTCACTCAAACTCACGTCCATCGAGTCAGTGATGTCATTCAGCCATCTCATCCTCTGTCGTCCCCTTCTCCTCCTGCCCCCAATCCCTCCCAGGATCAGAGTCTTTTCCAATGAGTCAACTCTTCGCATGAGGTGGCCAAAGTACTGGAGCTTCAGCTTTAACATCATTCCTTCCAAAGAAATCCCAGGACTGATCTCCTTCAGAATGGACTGGTTGGACCTCTGAAAGGAGAAAATCTCATCAGCCCTTCTGTAATCTATTCACCAGGGGCAAGCCATCAGTCAGTCAGTCAGTTCAGTCACTCAGTCGTGTCCGACTCTTTGTGACCCCATGAACCTGGAATGCCAGGTCTATGAATCAAGGCAAACTGGAAGTGGTCAAACAGGAGATAGCAAGAGTGAACATTGACATTCTAGGAATCAGCAAACTAAAATGGACTGGAATGGGTGAATTTAACTCAGATGACCATTATATCTACTACTGTGGCCAGGAATCCCTTAGAAGAAATGGAGTAGCCATCATGGTCACAAAAGAGTTTGAAATGCAATACTTGGATGCAATCTCAAAAATGACAGAATAATCTCTGTTTGTTTCCAAGGCAAATCATTCTGTTTCATGGTAATCCACGCCTATGCCCCAATCAGTAATGCTGAAGAAACTGAAGTTGAATGGTTCTATGAAGACCTACAAGACCTTTTAGAACTGACACCCCAAAAAGATGTCCTTTTCATTATAGGGGACTGGAATGCAAAAGTAAGACGTCAAGAAACACCTAGAGTAGCAGGCAAATTTGGCCTTGGAGTACAGAATGAAGCAGGGCAAATGCTAATAGAGTTTTGCCAAGAGGATGCCCTAGTAACAGCAAACACTCTCTTCCAACAATAAAAGAGAAGACTCTACACATGGACATCACCAGATGGACAACACTGAAATCAGATCGATTATATTCTTTGCAGCCAAAGATAGAGAAGCTCTATACAGTCAACAAAAACAAGACCAGGAGCTGACTGTGGCTCAGATCATGAACTCCTTATTGCCAAATTCAGACTTAAACTGAAGAAAGTAGGGAAAATCACTAGACCATTCAGTTATGACCTAAATCAAATCCCTTATGATTATACAGTGGAAGTGAGAAATAGATTTAAGGAACTAGATCTGATAGATAGAGTGCCTGAAGATTATGGGTGGAGGTTCATGACATTGTAGAGGAGACAAGGATCAAGATCATCCCCATGGAAAAGAAATGCTAAAAAGCAAAATGACTGTCTGAGGAGGCCTTACAAATAGCTGAGAAAAGAAGAGAAGTGAAAATCAAAGGAGAAAAGGAAAGATAGAAGCATCTGAAAGCAGAGTTCCATAGAATAGCAAGGAGAGATAAGAAAGCCTTCTTCAGCAATCAATGCAAAGAAATAGAGGAAAACAACAGAGTGGGAAAGACTAGAGATCTCTTCAAGAAAATTAGAGATATGAAGGGAAGATTTCATGCAAATATGGGCTCAATAAAGGACAGAAATAGTACAGACTTAACAGAAGCATAAGATATTAAGAAGAGGTGGCAAAAATACACAAAGAACTGTACAAAAAAGAGCTTCACAACTAAAATAATCACGATGGTGTGATCACTCACCTAGAGACAGACATCCTGGATGTGAAATCAAGTGGACCTTAGATAGCATCACTATGAACAAAGCTAGTGGAGGTGATGGAATTCCATTTGAGCTAATTCAAATCCTGAAAGATGATGCTGTGAAAGTGCTGCACTCAATATGCCAGCAAACTTGGAAAACTCAGCAGTGGCCACAGGACTGGAAAAGGTCAGTTTTCATTTCAATCCCAAAGAAAGGCAATGCCAAAGAATGCTCAAACTATGGCACAATTGCACTCATCTCACACACTAGTAAAGTAATGATCAAAATTCTCCAAGCCAGGCTTCAGCAATATGTGAACTGTGAACATCCTGATGTTCAAGCTGGTTTTAGAAAAGGCAGAGGAAACAGAGATCAAATTGCCAACATCTGCTGGATGATTGAAAAAGCAAGAGAGTTCCAAAAAAACATCTGTTTCTGCTTTATTGACTATGCCAAAGCCTTTGACAGTGTGGATCAAAATAAACTGTGGAAAATTCTGAAAGAGAAGGGAATACCAGACCACACGACCTGCCTCTTGAGAAACCTATATGCAGGTCAGGAAGCAACAGTTAGAACTGGACATGGACCAACAGACTGGTTCCAAATAGGAAAAAGAGTACATCAAGGCTGTATATTGTCACCCTGCTTATTTAACTTATATGCAGAGTACATCATGAGAAACGCTGGAGTGGAAGAAGCACAAGCTGGAATCAAGATTGCCAGGAGAAATATCAAGAACCTTAGATATGCAGATGACACCACCCTTATGGCAGAAAGTGAAGAGGAACAAATAGCCTCTTGATGAAAGTGAAAGAGGAGAGTGAACAAGTTGTCTTAAAGCTCAACATTCAGAAAACGAAGATCATGGCATCTGGTCCCAACACTTCCTGGCAAGTAGATGGGAAAAGAATGGAAACAGTGTCAGACTTTATTTTTTGGGGCTCCAAAATCACTGCAGATGATGACTGCAGCCATGAAATTGAAAGGCGCTTAGTCCTTGGAAAGAAAGTTATGACCAACCTAGACAGCATTTTAAAAAGCAGAGATATTACTTTGCCAACAAAGGTCCATCTAGTCAAGGCTATGGGTTTTCCAGTGGTCACGTAAGGATGTGAGAGTTGGACTGTGAAGAAAGCTGAGGCCCGAAGAATTGATGCTTTTGAACTTTGGTGTTGAAAAAGACTTTTGCGAGTCCCTTGGACTACAAGAGGTCCAACCAGTCCATCTAAAGGAGATCAGTCCTGGGTGTTCACTGGAAGGACTAATGCTAAAGCTGAAACTCCAATACTTTGGCCACTTCATGCCAAGAGTTGACGTATTTGAAAAGACTGATACTGGGAGGGATTGGGGGCAGGAAGAGATGGGGACGACAGAGGATGAGATGGCTGGATGGCATCACTGACTCGATGGACGCGAGTCTGAGTGAACTCCGGGAGTTGGTGATGGACAGGGAGGCCTGGCGTTCTGCAGTTTATGGGATTGCAAAGAGTCGGACACACTGAGTACTGAACTGAATTGAACTGAACTAAACTGATATCCTTTTGGCAAAAACTAGATCACAGAAAGAAAGCATGTATATTAAAATCATAATTTCCACCCTATTATCTCATTCACAAAAGAAATTTGAAGATTAATGTATAACTTGAACAAAATATTTGTTTGTCCCTGAACACGAAAACCAGGAGACACAGACCTACTGCATCAGAGTCAATATCTGCTTCAATAGTTTGTCATTACTTTAAAGACTGATCACTGATGATGGTTTAATATATGCACTTAAGTGATGCATTAGCATATTCTGAAGGATAACTTTACATTTGGATGCAATGTTTTTTTCTATATTATTTCCACTTATTTTTTTAATGAAAGTATTTTTTTTTCACAAACAATATCTATGCAGAAACTGAACTTACAAACTCACTTATGTTTTACTTTTGTCTCAAATTTTCTTCTGTACATAGAAAAAGTGAACCGATAGCTGTTCATGTGTTAGCTACATTAGAACATGAAAACTTTCATGGACAATTAAATGATGGACAGTTTTATATGTGTCATCCGAACCTCAAAGAGCAAAATAAATTAATTTCAGTAATGATTCATTTTTGTCTCTTGCAATTCAAGGGATCAACTTTTTGATGTTTCTTCTGCTTAAAAGGTGAAACTTTTGAATTAATATAATTAATTTTAAAAGTTTATCAGTGAAAATATATGCATTTTGAGATAAAAAATACAAATACCGATTTAGGTAGAATGAAGCAGAAGGGTATAAAACTGTCCTAATAATTTAAGAGAGTTTTGAAGCATAAATGTACTTTGAATCACCTTTGGTACAATTATCTACAAAGGAGAAAAGGAAAGATATAAGCATCTAAATGCAGAGTTCTAAAGAATAGCAAGGAGAGATAAGAAAGCCTTCTTCAGAGCTCAATGCAAAGAAATAGAGGAAAACAACAGAGTGGGAAAGACTAGAGATCTCTTCAAGAAAATTAGAGATACCAAGGGAATATTTCATGCAAAGATGGGGCCGATACAGGAAAGAAATGGTATGGACCTAACAGAAACAGAAGATATTAAGAAGAGGTGGCAAGAATACACAGAAGAACTGTACAAAAAAGATCTTCATGACCCAGTCAGTCACGATGGTGTGATCACTCATATAGAGCCAGGCATCCTGGAATGTGAAATCAAGTGAGCCTTAGAAAGCCTCACTACAAACAAAGCTAGTGGAGGTGATGGAATTCCAGGTGAGCTATTTCAAATCCTGAAAGATGATGCTGTGAAAGTGCTGCACTCAATATGCCAGCAAACTTGGAAAACTCAGCAGTGGCCACAGGACTGGAAAAGGTCAGTTTTCATTTCAATCCCAAAGAAAGGCAATGCCAAAGAATGTTGAAACTATGGCACAACTGCACTCATCTCACACGCTAGTAAAGTAATGATCAAAATTCTCCAAGCCAGGCTTCAACAATTTGTGAACTGTGAACATCCTGATGTTCAAGCTGGTTTTAGAAAAGGCAGAGGAATCAGAGATCAAATTGCCAACATCCACTGGATCATGGAAAAAGCAAGAGAGTGCCATAAAAACATCTATTTCTGCTTTATTGACTATGCCAAAGCCTTTGACTGTGTGGATCACCACAAACTGTGGAAAATTCTGAAAGAGATGGGAATACCAGACCACCTGACCTGCCTCTTGAGAAATCTGTATGCAGGTCAGGAAGCAACAGTTAGAACTGGACATGGACCAACAGACTGGTTCCAAAAAGGAAAAGGAATACATCAAGGCTGTATACTGTCACCCTGCTTACTTAACTTATATGCAGAATACATCATGGAAATGCTGGACTGGAAGAAACACAAGCTGGAATCAAGATTGCTGGGAGAAATATCAATAACCTCAGATATGCAGATGACACCACCCTTATGGCAGAAGGTGAAGAGGAACTAAAAAGCCTCTTAATGAAAGCAAAAGAGGAGAGTGAAAAAGTTGGCTTAAAGCTCAACATTCAGAAAATGAAGATCATAGCATCCGGTCCCATCACTTCATGGGAAATAAATGGGGAAACAGTGGAAACAGTGTCAGACTTTATTTTTGGGGGGCTCCAAAATCGCTGCAGATGGTGACTGCAGCCATGAAATTAAAAGACGCTTACTCCTTGGAAGAAACGTTATGACCAACCTAGATAGCATATTCAAAAGCAGAAACGTTACTTTGCCGACTAAAGTCCATCTAATCAAGGCTATGGTTTTTCCTGTGGTCATGTATGGATGTGAGAGTTGGACTGTGAAGAAGGCTGAGAGCCAAAGAATTGATGCTTTTGAACTGTGGTGTTGGAGAAGACTCTTGAGAGTCCCTTGAACTGCAAGGAGATCCAACCAGTCCATTCCGAAGGAGATCAGCCCTGGGATTTCTTTGGAAGGAATGATGCTAAAGCTGAAACTCCAGTACTTTGGCCACCTCATGTGAAGTGTTGACTCACTGGAAAAGACTCTGATGCTGGGAGGGATTGGGGACAGGAGGAGAAGGGGACGACCGTGGATGAGATGGCTGGATGGCGTCACTGACTCGATGGACGTGAGTCTGAATGAACTCCGGGAGATGGTGATGGACAGGGAGGCCTGGCGTGCTGTGATTCATGGGGTCGCAAAGAGTTGGAAAGACTGAGCAACTGAACTGACTGACTGACTGACAATTATCTGAAAAGAAATGTGCTAATCTACTAGTCAAATAAAAATTGAGGTTGTGAAAATGTATAATATTCTATATTTTAGTTTCATTTCGTTAAAAATAAAATTTAATCAAAATAGTCAATAAATGGGACACTAAAATATTTATTTTTGAAACTTTAGTAAATTTCACATATTGAAATATGTTTGAAAGTGAAAGACACTGAAATTTATGTCTATAAAATAAAGGAGGAAAACTCTTTAAATTTTGCTACTGCAATTGGAGTGTAAAAGTCAACTCTGAAGTTTAGAGTGTCACCTGCAATATCTTGACTTGTAGAAGAAATCTTTTCATGGAGCTTATTTTTAATTGGATGCATTTATATTCATTGCTAAAATGGAATGAAATTGAAGTCTATGTTTTTTGTATTATTTAAATTTAGGGAAACAAAGGTATTAAGCTAAGACAATTATGAACATTTTCTTTTTTTAAATTTATTTTTAATTTTTTTTTTTTTTACTTTACAATACTGTATCTGTTTTGCCATACATCAACATGAATCTGCCACGGGTGTACATACGTTCCCACTCCTGAACCCCCTTCCCTTCTCCTCCCCATACCATGCCTCTGAGTTATTCCAGTGCACCAGCCCCAAGCATCCTGTATCCTGTATCAAGCCTAGACTGGCAATTCGTTTCTTACATTTTCTTATACAATACTTATAAAAGAAAGATATTCTAAATAGAAGCAAAGAGTTACTCTCTTGAAAAATCTTTGGTCTGAAATATTTACACATTTAAATATTAAAAATTAAAAGAATTGAGAACATTCCCTGTTTGGAATAATTTGACTTGACCTTACCAGGTATCGCAACACTTTTAGAGAGTTTTATCTATTAAAAATAATGTGTCCTAGAGAGAAGAATCATTCACAAATTGGAGTAATTCATTTCAAATTTAGTAATTATAACATGAAATTTTGAAAATGATTATGAAAAGTCTTAAAAAGTCATATTATAAATAAATTCTTCACAAAGTGTACATATTATTGTCATGGACACAGACATAGTATAGATTTGTACAAACCCTAAATATGTATGAAACCCATTCTACTTATATAATTTTTAAAATTTCACCTAAATCAAACCACTGACAATTTTGCATTGTATTTAATTTAAAAATTGTAGAAATCACTTTTGCTTTGAAAGTAAAATAAGTAAAACAAGAATATTTTCAATATTCTTGAGAATTGGTAAATATTTCAAAAAACATATATAACTATATATATATATATATAGTATCACGGTTGTGCTCACAAATGTCTGGTTTATTCTGTCAAAAAGTAAATCAGTAAAACCAGGGTTTTTTGCTGATTTCTGTAATATAAGCCAGAGCACGTAGAACTTTTGCTTAGCCTAGGTTTATCCAGGATTAGATTTCAAAACAGCCAGATGAATGTCTATCAGACAGTTATCCAAAAATGCTTTTCCTCAGTGGATATTCATATACATAACATTCCCTGATGAGTATCTGAAGCAAAACTAGCCCATGTTGCCAATTAAAAGGGAGGCAGCTGAGTTAGGGAGAGACGATCTTGAGTGAGTTGATGAGGGAAACAAATTTCTGAAGAGGATGCTCCAGCTCTGTTCAGAGGGAGTATAGATAGGTGCATTTTTTTTTTTTCTAATTTGAAAACAAGCATAAGGATACTTGAAGAAATAGTATCAGAGAAGAGTTAGGATAAGAAAATTAAAAAAAACTGGGTTTAATTTGAACAAACCTCTACATTTACTTTGCACCAAGTTTATTAGAGGCAGTCTTTCAAGTGATTTACTGACCCATACCTACATGGACATCACCCAGCCTAAATTTGAAGGAAGAAAGTAGGTAAAGTACTCACTTTCAAAATGTCATGGTTACACTAGATTTCCCACTCAATTCATAGCTAAATTTCTTCTTGTTTATATTTCCCCATCAGGTGTCAAAACTTTACAGAATTGAGAGAGCTGTTTAGAGAGTGAAGTATTGTGTGCTAGAGTGTTAATACTAGTCTCCATAATGTACTGCAGTTTATTTATGATTCTTAAGGAAGTTAAACAATTTTAAAGAGAACTATTTTTCAGACTTAACCTGAAATTCATTCAAACATTCAATAAATTTTGTGGTTTAGTTGCTAAGTTGTGTCCAACTCTTATGACTCCATGGACTGCAGCCTGCCAGGTTCCTCTGTACATGAGATTCTCCAGGTAAGAATACTGGGGTGGTTTGCCAGTTCCTTCTCCAGAGGATCTTCATGGTCCAGGAATTGAACCCGGGTCTCTTGTGTTGCAGGAAGATTCTTTACCAATTGAGTTAGGAGGGAAGGCCAGTGAATATTTACTGAGTTCATTTATTTTGTGTGTGAAAATATGTATATATATATGTATGTTAGGAGCTGCTGATAAGCTGTTGTTTTACCCTTTTGATCCCTGTGTCAGATTATCAAGATTGATTGTATGATGGGAGAGTTTTTTTGACAATTCTGTACCTAGAAATCATCCTTTTCCTGTTGAAGTCATTGTGTATACATAACTGCTAATTCTGGAAGTGTAAATGTCAAAAAGGTAATTCATTTCCAATAATTTCACAAGGGTAATGATTGTTCTGCAAGGGTACACATTAGCAGAGTGTGAAAATGGAGAAAGCGCTAGTCGCTCATTCATGTCCAACTCTTGGCAACCCTGTGGACCGTAGCCTGCCAGACTCCTCTGTTCATGGATTCTCCAGGCAAAAATACTGGAATGGGTTGGCATTTCTTCTCCAGGATATTCCAGACCCAGGGATCGAACCAATATCTTCCTGTATTGCAGGAAGATTCTTTACTATCTGAATCACCAGAGAAGCTCATAGCAGAAGGTAAATTCATAAAATGGGGTATTTTGTGGTATATATGAACAATAAGGGAAGAATAGTTTATGACTTTAGAAACAACGTTGACTCCAAAAGCATTCTTCCAGTTCAGTTCAGTAGCTCAGTCGTGTCCTACTCTTTGTGACCCCATGAATTGCAGCATGCCAGGCCTCCCTGTCCATCACCAACTCCCAGAATTCACCCAAACTCATGTCCATCAAGTTGGTGATGCCATCAAGCCATCTCATTATCTGTCTTCCCCTTCTGCTCCTGCTTCCAATCCCTTCCAGCATCAGGGTCTTCTCCAATGAGTCAACTCTTCGCATGAAGTGGCCAAAGTATTGGAGTTTCAGTTTTAGCATCAGTCCTTCCAAAGAACACCCAGGACATCAGTATAAGCAATTATGAACAAACTGAGAGCTTTCAGAGGTTTTAAAATGGAGGTTATTGCAAAATCAGTAAATGACGTGGAAATAAGATACATAATATAGGCAACTATATTCAATATCTTGTACAACAACCTATGATGGAAAAGAACGAAAATACATATACATATAAATGTGTATGACTGAATCACTTTTTGCTGTATACACCTGAAATTAACAAAATATTGTAAATAATAATACGTCAATAAAATTATATTAAAAAAGAAGATACAGCAAGAAGCAGCAACAGATAAGATCAAAACCATGTTAGAGATATTTCCGTATAACTACATTTCCTTTATTCTCATTAGCTTAGTGAGGAGCATAATACTGGGATGATATTTTCTTTGATCTCTTCCTTGGGATGTATATACCTGTATCCATGTCTCTACCTTTCAACCGTCATTCACTGTCACTGCTGCTGCTGCTACTAAGTCGCTTCAGTGGTGTCCAACTCTTAGCGACCCCAGGTACTGCAGCCTGCCAGGCTCCTCCATCCATGGGATTTTCCAGGCAAGAGTACTGGAGTGGGGTACCATTGCCTTCTCTGCTGTCATCATGAGGTATAATTTCTGTTCCCATTTAAAGAGTACAATTTAAAGAATCTGACAAATGTATATCTCTATGACATCATCACTTAAATGAAGCCACAAATATTTATGTATCTGTGTCTTTACTTGGCTATCTATTGTATATATTATGTTATATATATACACACATTTATTTCTATGTATATTTATATAGATATGTATATATGTATGTATACATGTATGTGTGTATATACTATATATAAGCATACAGAATTTTCATTTTGACATGGTTTCTTTCATTCTGCACAGTGATTTCTAGATTCATTCAGTTTGCTGCATATAGCAGTAGTTTCTAGTTATTGTCTAGTAATCATTGCATTGATACATTTATTATTTACCATTCACCTATTGTTGGACATATGGGTTATTTACCATTTTTGGCTATTGTAAATAAAATGATTATGAACATTTATGCACATTTTTTTGTGTAGACATATGACAGCCCAATAAAAATGAGCAAAATTTTTGGGCAGACATTACACAGAATAGTCATACAAGCAAGAAAAGATGCTTAATATAATTTGTCACTAAGAGAATTCAAGAAAAATCCTCTGTTAGATATCAATATATATCAATTAGAATGGTTACAATTTTAAATTGTTAAACTTACCAAGGTCTGGTAAAATGTTGTGGTGCTAGAATATTTACAAACTGCTGGTAAGAATGTAAAATTCTGAAACAGCCTGTAAAATTGATCAAAAGTTCCTGAAATAATTAAAAACACATTTATCATACAACTCAGCTTTATCTCTCCCAGCTATTTAGTAAAGAGAAATAGAATCTTATTTTATTTTTTAATTTTTTTTTTTTGCTGTTTTATGTGTTTTAAAAGCAGCATACTGAGCATAGATCTGACCACTGTTATTCTGACTATGTGACACTGAGGAGGTTGTTTAACCATCCTGAGTTTCAATTGTTCATTATTAAAAATTGAAAACAAATAGGATACATCCACAAAAACCACTGAAAAGTATTAACATATATCAATACTCAGTAAATAATAGTTATTTTCTTACATATGTTAATTGTTTATTTGATTCTACAATGTTCAACCCATAGAGTGTATTTATTCTTTCTAAATTATTTACTAAAGTTTAAACCTCCAAAAGAATTCCTAAGTGAAAACATATCAGCCAAGTGTATCTAACCTGGGAAACAGTAAAGATTCTGGAGGATCAGAAAAGAAGTTCATCATACAAAGTGTTGTCTGCTACTGTCCTGCAGACACAAGACACAAGGTGGACTGGAAAGAAGGCAAGAACACCACAGGCAAGTGGGGACCCATGTACCTTGTGAAGTTTCTTCATTAACTTTGTGGTGATCTTTGTTATTTGCAGATAATTAGCATTATTCACGGAGAAGGAAATGGCAACCCACTCCAGTACTTTTGCCTGGAAACTCCCATGGACGGAGGAGCCTGGTAGGCTGCAGTCCATGGGACTGCTAAAGGTCACACTTTCATGCATTGGAGAAGGAAATGGCAACCCACTCTAGTGTTCTTGCCTGGAGAATCCCAGGGTCGGGGGAGACTGGTGGGTTGCTGCCTATGGGGTCGCACAGATTGAAGCGACTCAGCAGCAGCAGCAGCAGCAGCAGCATTATCCATGTTCAAAATTCTGTAACTCTTCT
This sequence comes from Capricornis sumatraensis, assembly GCF_032405125.1. Lineage (NCBI taxonomy): Eukaryota > Metazoa > Chordata > Mammalia > Artiodactyla > Bovidae > Capricornis > Capricornis sumatraensis. Next base: position 13,854,214 of record NC_091080.1, read on the forward strand.
GATTGCTGGTAAATATATCAGTAAATTTTTATTTGCATGAATTCTCAGTCATGTCCAACTCTTTGCAACCCCATGGACTGGAGCCCACCAGGGTCCTCTGTCCATGGAATTCTCCAGGCAAGAATACTGGAGTGGGTTGCCATTTCTTCCTTCAAGGGATGTTCCCTACCCGGGGGTCAAATCTGATTCTCCTGCATCTCCTGTATTGGTAGACGAGTTCTTTACTACTAGCACGACTTGGGAAGCCCTAACACAACTGGCATTACTGGTTGGGGCATAGACTTGGATTACAGTGATATTGAATGGTTTGCCTTGGAAACGAACAGAGATCATTCTGTCGTTTTTGAGATTGCATCCAAGTACTGCATTTCAGACTCTTTTGCTGACCATGGTGGCTACTCCATTTCTTCTGAGGGATTCCTGCCCACAGTAGTAGATATAATGGTCATCAGAGTTAAATTCACCCACTCCAGTCCATTTTAGTTCTCTGATTCCTAGAATGTCGACGGGGCTGTCCAGCGCACTCAGCACAAGCAGCTGTGACGGCCTTCGCACTCAGCGCAGCTGAGAGGAGCTGCCCCACTTCCGAGGTCAGGGGCAGCGGCCAAGAGTGCCAGGCTGCGATGGTGCAGGAAAGGCCAAGAGGAGCCATCCTGCGTCCGAGGTCTGGGGCAACGGTCTGGAGGAGCCACCCTGCATAGGAGGCCAGGGTCAGGGGCTGGGAGGAGCCACCCCATGTCTGAGGCTGGGGCGGTGGCTGGAAAGATCAATCCACGTCCAAGGAGCAGTGGCTGAGCTGACACAGGAGGGCCTAGAGGAGCTATCCCATGTTGAAGGTCAGGAAGGGCAGCAGTGAGGAGATACCCTTCCTCCAAGGTAAGGAGCAGCAGCTGCACTTTGATGGAGCAGCTGTGAAGAGATACCCCACGCCCAAGGTAAGAGAAACTGAAGTAAGATTGCAAGTGCTGCAAGAGGGCATCAGAGGGCAGACACACTGAAGCCATACTCACAGAAAACTAGTCAATCTAATCACACTAGGACCACAGCGTTGTCTAACTCAATGAAACCAAGACATGCCCGCGGGGCAACCCAAGATGGGCGGGTCATGGTGGAGAGGTCTGACAGAATGTGGTCCACTGGAGAAGGGCATGGCAAACCACTTCAGTATTCTTGCCTTGAGAACCCCATGAACAGTATGAAAGGGCAAAATAATAGAATACTGAATGAGGAACTCCCCACGTCAGTAGGTGTCCAATATGCCACTGAGGATTAGTGGAGAAATAACTTCAGAAAGAAAGAAGGGATGGAGCCAAAGCAAAAACAATACCCAGGTGTGGATGTGACTGGTGATAGAAACAAAGTCCGATGCTGTAAAGAGCAATATTGCATAGGAACCTGGAATGTCAGGTCCATGAATCAAGGCAAATTGGAAGTGGTCAAACAAGAGATGGCAAGAGTGAATGCAGGTCAGGAAGCAACAGTGAGACCTGGACATGGAACAACAGACTGGTTCCAAATAGGAAAAGGAGTGCGTCAAGGCTGTATATTGTCATCCTGCTTATTTAACTTATATGCAGAATACATCATGAGAAACGTTGAACTGGAAGAAACACAAGCTGAAATCAAGATTGCTGGGAGAAATATCAACAACCTCAGATATGCAGATGACACCACCCTTATGGCAGAAAGTGAAGAGGAACTAAAAAGCCTCTTGATGAAAGTGAAAGAGGAGAGTGAAAAAGTTGGTTTAAAGCTCAACATTCAGAAAATGAAGATCATGGCATCTGGTCCCATCACTTCATGGGAAATAGATGGGAAAAGAGTGGAAACAGTGTCAGACTTTATTTTTTGGGGCTCCCCAATCACTGCAGATGGTGATTGCAGCCATGAAATTAAACAATTACTCCTTAGAAGAAAAGTTATGACCAACCTACATAGTTTATTCAAAAGCAGAGACATTACTTTGCCCACAAAGATCCGTCTAGTCAAGGCTATGGTTTTTCCAGTGGTCACGAATGGATGTGAGAGTTGGACTGTGAAGAAGGCTGAGCGCCGAAGAATTGATGCTTTTGACCTGTGGTGTTGGAGAAGACTCTTGAGAGTCCCTTGGACTGCAAGGAGATCCAACCAGTCCATTCTGAAGGAGATCAGCCCTGGGATTTCATTGGAAGGAATGATGCTAAAGCTGAAACTCCAGTACTTTGGCCACCTCATGCGAAGTGTTGACTCATTGGAAAAGACTCTGATGCTGGGAGGGATTGGGGGCAGAAGGAGAAAGGGACGACCGAGGATGAGATGGCTGGATGGCATCACTGACTCGATGGACATGACTCTGAGTGAACTCCGGGAGTTGGTGATGGACAGGGAGGCGTGGCATGCTGTGATTCATGGGGTTGCTCACAGCTGAGCAACTGAACTAAACTGAACACAACTGGCTAATTATTGAGTAACTAGGGAGTTGTTGTTTTTTTTTTTTTTTTTAGTCCAAACTGAGGGACCATCATGAGCTGCATGTCCTCACTTTGAGCTCAAAGAAATCGGCTATGAGAAAATCATGAGCACACTACTAACTAATCAGTTCAGTTCAGTCACTCAATCGTGTCCAGCTATTTGTGACCCCATGGACTGCAGCACGGCCAGGCTTCCCTGTCCATCACCAACTCCTGGAGATTGCTCAAACTCAAGTCCATCATGTTAGTGATGCCATCCAACCATCTCATTCTCTGTCGTCCCCTTCTCCTCCTTCCCTCAATCTTTCTCAGGATCATGGTCTTTTCCAAGGAGTCAGTTCTTCACATCAAGTGGGCAAACTCTTGGAGTTTCAGCTTCAGTGTCAGACCTTCCAAGGAATATTCAGGACTGATCTTTAGAATTAACTAGTTGGATCTCCTTGCAGTTCAAGGGACTCAAGAGTCTTCTGCAACACTACAGTTCAAAAGTATCAATTATTCAGTGCTCAGATTTCTTTATGATCCAACTGTTACATCCATACATACATAACTACTGGAAAAACCATAGCTTTGACTAGACTGACCTTTGTCAGCAAAGATGTCTGTGCTTTTTTAATATGCTGTCTAGGTTTGTCCTAGCTCTTCTTCCAAGGAGCAAGCATCTCTTAATTTCATGGCTGCAGTCACCATCTGCAGTGATTTTGGAGCCCAAGAAAATAAATTCTGTCACTGTTTCCATTGTTTCCCCATCTATTTGCTATGAAATGATAAGGCCAGATGTCATGATCTTAGGTTTTGAATGTTGAGTTTTAAGCCAGTTTTTTCACTCTCCTCTTTCACTTTCATCAAGAGACTCTCTAGTTCTTCTTCACTTTCTGCCATAAAGGTGATATCACCTGTGTATCTGAGGTTATTGATACTTCTCCCTGCAATCTTGATTCCAGGTTGTGTTTCATCCAGCCTAGCATTTCGATGATGTACTCTTTATATAAGTTAAATAAGCAGGGTGACAATATACAGCCTTGATGTGCTCTTTTTCCTATTTGAAACCAGTCTGTTGTTCCATGTCCTATTCTAACCATTGCTTCTTAACCTGCATACAGATTTCTTAGGAGGCAGGTAGTGTTGTCTGGTATTCCCATATCTTTAAGAATTTTCTACTTTTTGTTTTGATCCACACAATCAAGGGCTTAGGCATAATCAGTAAAACAGAAGTAGATTTTTTTTTTTTTTCTGGAACTCTCTTGCTTTTTCTATGATCCAACGGATGCTGGCAATGTGATCTATGGTTCCTCTGCTTTTTCTAAATCCAGCTTGAACATCTGGAAGTTCATGGCTCACATACTGTTGAAGTCTGGCTTGGAGAATTTTGAGCACTATGGATGTGAGAGTTGGACTGTGAAGAAAGCTGAGCACTGAAGAATTGATGCTTTTGAACTGTGGTGTTGGAGAAGACTCTTGAGAGTCCCTTGGACTGCAAGGAGATCCAACCAGTTCATTCTGAATGAGATCAGCCCTGGGTGTTCATTGGAAGGACTGATGCTAAAGCTGAAACTCCAATACTTTGGCCACCTCATGCGAAGAGTTGACTCATTGGAAAAGACTCTGATGCTGGGAGGGATTGGGGGTAGGAGGAGAAGGGGACAACAGAGGATGAGATGGCTGGATGGCATCACCAACTGATGGATATCAGTTTGGGTGAACTCCGGGATTTGGTGATGAACAGGGAGGCCTGGTGTGCTGCGATTCATGGGGTTGCAAAGAGTCGGACACGACTGAGCGACTGAACTGAATTGAACTTTCTAGTGTGTGAGATTAATGAAATTGTGTGGTAGTTTGAACATTCTTTGGCATTGCTCTTCTTTGGGATTGAAATGAAAACTGACCTTTTCCATTCCTGCAGTCACTGCTGAGTTTTCCAAATTTGCTGGCATTTTGAGTGCAGCACTTTCACAGCATCATCTTTTAGGATTTGAAATAGCTCAACTGGAATTCCATCACCTCCACTAGCTTTGTTTGTAGAGATGCTTCCTAAGGCCCATTTGACTTCACATTCCAGGGTGTTGGCTCTAGGTGAGTGATCACATCATTGCAGTTATCAGGGTCATGAAGACCTTTTTTTGTATAGGTCTTTTGTGTATTCTTGCCACATCTTAATATCTTCTGTTTCTGTTAGGTCCATACCATTTATGTTCTTTATTGTGCTCATCTTTGAAGTAGTGTTGGAGAAGACTCTTGAGAGTCCTTTGGACTGCAAGGAGATCCAACCAGTCCATCCTAAAATAAATCAGTCCTGAATATTTTTTGGAAGGACTGATGTTGAAGCTGAAGCTCCAATACTTTGGCCACCTGATGCGAAGGGCTGATTCATTTGAAAAGACCCTGATGCTAGGAAAAGTTTGAAGATAGGAGGAGAAGGGGATGGCAGAGGATGAGATGGCTGGATGGCATCACCGACTAAATAGACGTGAGTTTGTGTAAACTCCGGGAGTTGGTGATGTATAGGGAGGCCTGGTGTGTAGTCCATGGGGTTGCAAAGAGTCAGACACAACTGAGTGACTAAACTGATTGACTGACTTGCATCAAATGTTCCCTTGGTGTCTATAATTTTGTTGAAGAGATCTCTAGTCTTTCCCATTCTACTGTTTTCCTCTATTTCTTTGCTTTGATCACTGGAGTTGAGAGTTTAACCTTTTTTTTCTTAGAATATTTGGGAATTATATCAATGAAAAGGAGGTTTCCAGAGAAGCAGTTAGGCGTGCAACACGTGTGTCTGAGAGTGGTCTTATGGGTGAGGGTGTGAGGCAGTGAAGTTTTAATTCACGCTAGGGCAAAATGGAATAGCCTGGTTCCAGTGGAAACTTTACATAATTGAGGAGTATAGAAGTGCAGCAAGATAAGTGTTGGGCAGAGGGTTTAGGGGGTAACATTGACACTTCACATTTAAGAGGCCATTGAACATATTCCTTAAGGTTGCAGCCTAATCAAAAATGTGTGTAAGAAAGAATAAATCTGCAGTCAGGTTAAGATTGAGCATCTGGAGGAATCATAGGCACCATGAGAATATCTAGGTGACTTTGGTGATAATCTAGGATCAATACTAATCTTTTAATTCAATACTTTTCACTCTCCTCCTGTTCTGTGTCCTTTCAAAATCCTGGCTGTAAAATAATCCTTATTCCCCTGACTTGGCACTAAACTTGGCCTACTATGCAAGAGCTGGATTTTCACAAAATATGAGTTCAGACCCATTAGCCTTAGAGGAGCATCAAAAACTAAGGGCATATTGTGCTTTTTAGAAGGAACAAAATGTGTAAATACAGAGAATTACCAGCAGCTGTCATTTGAAAAGGAAGCTCTTTCTCTTGTTGTGTTGTGTCCCCTGAGAAGCCATTGAAGGTCATGTTGTTAAAAGTGCTCAAATAATACTTGTGTCAGCTAATTAAATCTGTCATAACAAACATCTTCTGTTTTGCATGATGCTTTCTCTTAATTCTGTTTTTACTCAGTTAAATAATAAATATAGCAAAAACCATATAAGCAAACAAACAATAATAATAAACATCCTCAACTGTCAGGGTCAAATTTACCAAATGCTGCCAAATAACCCTTTAAGTGTTTCCCTGCATGTGCTAATTTAAAGGGAAGCATTTATTGAACTCTTTCACATTTTCAGTCATTTTATACTTATTAATAAGCCATCAGGGAGAATAGTTTAAAAGTAATGTCTTCATTCTGGGTTCTTTTTTTACCAGCTAGACTATTACTGAGAATTATGTGGTTTTTAACGCATCTTATAAAAATTAAGAAAAAGTGATGAAGAGAGACTTTTCTTTAAAGGATTCTTACAGAGATGAAACTTGTGTTTTGGAGTAGTTATCCAGATGAGAGCTCTGTGCTCTTAATTTATTCTTAGGCAATTTAGAATTTCCAGTTACTTCAGAATAGACTCTAGAAAATAGTGGCTTGTTTGAAGTGGTTGCAATTACACAGATGATGGTCACATTCTGAAGTTGCTCTAAGAACACACTTCTACTCAGTCCTACGTGATGTTAACCTTCTGCTGTAGCAATTTATCTCAAAGAAAGTTTTACTACCACCATCAAAACAGTGTCCGGAAAATAAACTCATAAACCAAGTGCTCCCTCTCCTTCGAGGTCCCTGTGCCTTTACCAATAAATTTTGAGTTGTTCTTCTCTGATGGAATAGCTTTGCCACTTCACCTTTGCTAACTTTCTCATTTTAATCTATCATCGTTTAGTTCTTCAACTTTTTATGCTGATTTCAAATAATGCCTTAACTTAGTTTTCAATGAATTCAATCTTAATTTAAAAAGAAAAAAAAAAAAAGCTAATCTGAAATGAAAACCCTCAGGTGGTATGAAGGCAATGTCTCCATCACAGTCTCTTAATTCTTCCTCCTGATCCTTTTCTTCCACGGGGTGGAACATTAAGGACAGGATATTAAGGACAGAATATTAAGGACACTGTGGACAGGACAGGAGGGTGTATCCTCCTGCTGAGGAGAGATCTCTGTTTGGTGACTGTTATTATATTAATTTTTTACAAATCTTGTTTCCCAATAGTGCAGTTTAGCAAACAGAGCAAGAATTGACACAAGAATTTTGAGAATCTTGGATATATTAATAAAACGTATATTTCTGGCTCTACACTTCTTCCTCTCCAATAACTTTACAAAACTGAGCTTCAAGGTATAATTGCCTTGATACTGGTCAAGACCATTCTTGAACCTACATATTTCTAATTTGTTTCTTTACTACCACATAATCCAACTCACCTCACATGCCCACTCTGATACCATTGCCTCTCCCTCTTAAGCTAGCAGTAGTAATTAGCTGAAAACTCGTTAATCTAGTGTGCACTGTGAACCTGAAACTGGTTTATTCACTTTAATGCAACTTTATATCATTTCAGGAGAAGGCAGAAAGTATATTGCCTTCTACAGGCCTCATGTATTATATATGACTGAAAATACAAATTATATTTATATGGCAAAATTTTAATTCTAATGTGTGTGAGTTGGAGATATATATTTAATAATACATAATGATACTCTGATGTTACAAGTTAGATGTGAGAAGATTGAATGTAAGTTGATTAATAAGTCAGTGCTTTAAATTAGAAAACTTTGTTCACAATTCTCTTTATTATAGAAGCTGTTACATAATTCTCTTAAGCATCAGAAATCATACTTTTTAAAATCAGTTTCTAAATTAAACCGATCATAAAAATAAGGGTACCCAATCATGAGATTACCCATGTTAGTTTGTATTCCTGAAGTTATTTGTTCCTTGTTTCAGCTCTTGCTTTTAATTCCATTAACTGTGATTTCAATTGCTCATTGGAAATGGAATAAACACTTTACAATAGAATTTGAAAAACAATAGCTGCATGTATATGTATAACTCAATAACTGCTATATACTGGGAACTGAGACAACACTGTTAATCTCCAATATGAAATAAAAAATTTAGGAAAAAAACTTAGAGTCATTATACAAAGTGTTTTTAAAAATTGAAATATTTTAATAAAATAAGGAAATGTCCAAAGCTGAATAAGTAGATAACTATATGATCAGCACAATCATATGCATATATTCCGTATATCTATAGGAAAATCCTGTTAAATCTTATATATACTATTAAGAACGGTTATTTCTAGGCTGGTAGGAAAGATCAGTTAATTTTATTTTCTGTTTTGTAAACTTTTATATTCTCCAAATTTTTACAGTGAGCTACTACTCAGTTACTATAAGGAAGATATTATCTTCATTTTAAATGAAATGTGACATCAATCCATAGCAATCTCACACATAGTAGGTATTTCAAAAATACCAAATGTCTTTGTACTCAAATAGCATCAAAGAAAAGAGTGAAGATTTATTTTGTTATTAATAAAAACTTATTTGAATTGCCTAGAAAGCAACTGCACTAAAATATCTTACTGCCCTGGCTAAGAAGAACAACATAAAACTTAGAGACAGGGGTTAGCCCTTGGCTTGAAGAGCCTTCACAGGAGAAAGTTAAAATGACTCATTGATGCACTGGGGTCTAATTAAGCAAGTGAAGCATGAGGGTGATATCATCAAAAATTGTTCTAACGGTAGGGAAGCGATTATGGAAACTATTGCAATGGTCAAGTTCACTCATAATGAACACATGAATAAGAAACTGCATTAGCCACTGAAAGCAAAGTTTCATCTGAGTTATGTATTTTTTTTTCAGGGATAACAAGCAAAGTCAATGCTTATCCCCATTTCCTTTTTGGAAGAAAAGTGAAAGATCAAGGTCTCGAATGATCATAAAACTCCAAATAAAATCAGGCAAATAACGTAGTCAAGGCCATACAGACAAACTGAGATTTCAAAAATCTCTTAAGTAATCATTTTGGCTTCACCTAGAACATATAAACATAAGGCAATTCAAGCAGAATGATAATTGCGTTTGTCTTTACCTTTGATACATTCCTCTTCTCGGGCTTCCGACCTTTGGGGCTTTCCTATTTCCTGATGACCCATCTCACTAATACACTAGTGGAATGTAGTGATCAGAGGTAATGTCTTTGGCAGAATATCACTCCATTTATTCATGGCTCTGATTTATCCAATACATATTTGTGGAGCTTTCTTTTTAAAAGATTTTTGGAGTGCCTTAAAGCTGCTAAGAGGTGTCCTAAATGCTAGAGATATAAAAGGTAATTAAAGTAGAAAAATTTCCGCATTCCTGAAACCCCTTATTCTACAAGGAAAGATAGAAAATTAATAACCCAATTGGGCTTGAATGATGGGCTGTACATTTAACTCACATTGTGAGAAAACTGTAAGGAAAACTCAGTGTTGCACCTAAGGGTCGGCTGCATACTGCTTCCTTGCCGGACTCAGGGGCGTTGCCGGGTTTTCAGTTCGGTCTTTCCCTCTGGGTGTAGGCAAGGTTTCCGGGGGGTGATGATGTTTTCTTCAGCTACCTTAGCTCCTCTCAGTTCTCATGGGCTGTGGACCCCAGCCTCCATCCCTCCTGTCCATCCTGCTCAGGGACCTGGGGGAATCCAGCCTCTGCTGCGGGTTGTGCTCTATCCCATGCTGAACCGCCAGCAGACTGCCAGTTTCACTTAGGTGACTTTTCATACAGGTCACCTGTATGAGAATGGCACAGTTTGGCTAAACTTCAGGGCCTCCGCCATCGGGCTAGAATGTCAATGCCTCAGAGGGTAAAGCGTCTGCCTGCAATGTGGGAGACCTGGGTTCAATCCCTGGGTCGGGAAGATCTCCTGGAGAAGGAAATGGCAATCCACTCAGGTATTCTTGCTTGGAAAATCCCATGGACAGAGGAGCCTGCTACAGTCCATGGGGTCGCAAAGGGTCAGACACGACTGAGCGACTTCACTCACTCACTCACTCACTCACTCACTCACTCACTCATGTCCCGGTTTGGACGGGGCTGTTGAGGGAGAAAATGTCAAGAGAAGAGATCTTGGTTACACTATTTGCTATTTTAAAAGCAAGAGGCTCAATACAATAAAGCTGAAAATTTCCCCTAAGTTAATCAACAATTTTAAAGAAATCCAAAATAAAATTAAGATAATTTGAAATTCAAAACCTGAGTCTAAAGTTGATGTGGAGAAATAAGTAAGCAAGATTATTCGTAAAATTCTTGAAAATGAAAAATAGTGAAATTCTAAGCACATATTATAAAATTATGCTTTTCAAAATTCTGTAATGCCAGTGCATAAATTAACAGATTATTTAAGAAGAAGAGAAAAATATATAAATACATCCAAATACATATAGAAATTTAATGAACGATAAAGTTGGAGTTTCAGTTTTGTAATAAATGATATTTCAACAATTGTGTAGATCCATGGAAAATACAGAAATTAGAATCCTGTCTCACACTATTATTCCAGGGAGAATTCCACATAAGTTAACTATTTAAACATAAAAATAAAACCCACAAAAATCCTAGATGATACCATGGAAGAATATTTAAAAAGGAAAAATATGTCAGGTAGAAAAGGCTTCTTTTCACCAGGGCACAAAACTCAGAATTCATAAAAGAAAAATAAATAAATAAATAAATAAAACCAGTATGTATTTTTAAATTCCATAACAAAATCAATACTAGTGCAATCAAAGGATAAATATTAATCTGAAAAAAGATCCACAACTCATATCACAGAGGACTAATATCTTAACATGAAAAACTTGTCTAATTAATGAAGAAGAAATACTTGGGAACTACCAATATAGGCAAATATCATCACATAAAATTAATTACACAGGTTTGATCCTATAAAGTATGCGAAAAATCACAGTAAATACCATGCACATTAAAACTACTATTATTTTTTCCTTATTTTATTGATAAAAATAAAAACATGTTGATCAGTGTTTGGTGGATTAGAAATTTGTATATATGTATAGACATATACATATATGTATATATTGCACAAAACTTAGATAAATTGAGTTATATATTTCTCGTGAATACTTCTGTTTAGTCCTGGGCTATTTTCCTAAAATATCCCATATTAATTGGCTAACATATTTGAGCTTTATTTTTACCTTCCTGCCCATTCTCCATCAAATAAAATTTCTCTGTCTTCTGAACTCTTTATGAAATGTTGATGCATCCTGTATTTTCAACTATATATGAAATAGTCAAACTGTACTGTGCATATCATGAGATTTGGACCATATTTTACTCTTTATTAGGCCCAGTGCCTGAACTTTTTATTTATTAATAGTAAAGATATCTGTAATAGTATTAGATTTTGCCATTTCTACAGATTTCAAATGTTTTTTCACTTGGTACTACAACAACTTTCAGGGCTAAGTATCTCTATTTATTTTATTCTAGATGGTGACAGCAGCCACGAAATTAAAAGACAATTGCTCCTTGGAAGGAATGCTATGGCAAACCTAGACAGAGTATCAAAAAGCAAAGACATAACTTTGCCAACAAATGCTGTATGGTCAAACCTATGGATTTTCCAGTACTCGTGTACAGATGTGAGAGTTGGACCATAAAGGAAGCTGAGCACTGAAGAATTGATGCTTTTGAATTATGATGCTAGAGAAGACTCCTGAAATTCTTGAGATTCTCTCAGACTGCAAGATCAAACCAGTGAATCCTAAAGGAAACCATTCCTGAATATTCACTGGAAAGACTACTGCTGAAGCTGAAGCTCCAATACTTTGGCCACCTGATGTGAAGAGCCAACTCGTCAGGAAAGACCCTCATGCTGGGGAAGATTGAGGGCAGGAGCAGAAGTGGGTGACAGAGGATGAGAAGGTTGGATGGCATCACTGACTCAATGGACATGAGTTTGAGCAAGCTCTGGGAGATAGTGAAGGAAATGGAAGCCTGGTGTGCTGCAGTCCAGGGGGTCGCAAAGAGTCAGACACAGCTTAGCAACTGAACAACAACTGAAGAGAAATTGATTCAAGTTATGACTACATGTTGACCAGGTAGGACATACAGCAAAGGAGTTTAAATTCAGAGGACTTAGATAGATAGCTAATTAGATGGATGGATGAAATGGTAGATAGATATAGATGATAATAGACAGATGGTTATGGAAATATCAATCCTGGCTCTTCCACATACTGATTATGTGAGATTGAGCAATTAATTTTTTTGTTAGTTGTCTTACCTATAACATGGAAACGAGAAGGATACCCTACCTGAGGGTTTCTGGGAATTTAAATTTAAAAACTGAAAATAAAACATTTGACAGAACCAGTCCCATAAAAAGTGCTCAACTACTGTGATTATATTTGATTTTTAATAATGCAGCTTTTGTTAGCTAGATTTATGTTTCTAAAAAGTTTCATTCTGATTCAGCCCCTTTCTAGGTGACTCAAAATATTGGCAGTTGGTCATTTTTGGTGATATATTGATGATAAATTCAATAATTGGAATATATTTAGTACTTTACCAGTGTACTTTTCTCATATATAATCCAATCAAAGAACTAGTAATCTGATGAAATGGGAGTTGGCATTGAAGGATTTTATTATTCACTATTACTCCAATATATCATCTCTTTACACCTGTTCTTGGTTACATTGTATATAGTGCTTGAATAATACTTCGTTTGATTAGTGTCCATTCTTTTTTTTTTTTTTTTTTCTAAAGCTTTGTTAAAACGTTTGTTCCATAGTACAAGGAATTTCTCATTTCTTTTTGGTTTTGTACAGAATCTAATCTTGTTCATCCATACAATTTAATTCTCTTAATTACCAGATATTCTTGTCAAAAGTCCCAAACCCTGTGAAATAATAGATCATCAATTCCTATTGTGGGGAGACTAGCTACATGAAGTAGCTTTAATTCAGAAGTCAGTTTCTGTTGGTGTGAAAGGGAATGTTCCTTCATCTTTTTCAGCTACTGAATTATGATGGATATATACACAAATATTAGCAAGAACGATATAAAATGTGAAAATTTGGAGACAGGAAATTATTTTATTTCACTATATTTTCCTCTTTTTAATTAGGAATAATAAAAACTAAAATTATGCTATTAAAACAATTTTAGTAGTAATTTAGTTTTGACTTACTGCATAATTATAGCAATAATGTTTTCTATTTTCAGAATGATTTTCTTCCTCATCTAGAAATGAAATTAATAATTTCATATTCACAGTAGCTTACGAAGAAGGTAGCTATGAAACCCCATAGGAAAAAAAAAAGTTTAAAAATAAAATTCAACTTTTTAGAATAGCATGTTGATACTTAACTAAGTTTCGCTCTTGATGAAAGTGAAAGTGGAGAGTGAAAAAGTTGGCTTAAACCTCAATATTCAGAAAATGAAGGTCATGGCATCTGGTCCCATCACTTCATGGGAAATAGATGGGGAAGCAGTGGAACCAGAGTCAGACTTTATTTTGGGGGCTCCAAAATCACTGCAGATGGTGACTGCAACCATGAAATTAAAAGACGCTTACTCCTTGGAAGAAAAGTTATGACCAACCTAGATAGCATATTCAAAAGCGGAGACATTACTTTGCCGACTAAGGTCCCTCTAGTCAAGGCTATGGTTTTTCCTGTGGTCATGTGTGGATGTGAGAGTTGGACTGTGAAGAAGGCTGAGTGCCAAAGAATTGATGCTTTTGAACTGTGGTGTTGGAGAAGACTTTTGAGAGTCCCTTGGGCTGCAAGGAGATCCAACCAGTCCATTCTGAAGGAGATCAACCCTGGGATTTCTTTGGAAGGAATGATGCTAAAGCTGAAACTCCAGTACATTGGCCACCTCATGCGAAGAGTTGACTCATTGGAAAAGACTCATGCTGGGAGGGATTGGGGGCAGGAGGAGAAGGGGACGACCGTGGATGAGATGGCTGGATGGCATCACTGACTCGATGGACATAAGTCTGAGTGAACTCCAGGAGTTGGTGATGGACAGGGAGGCCTGGAGTGCTGCAATTCTGGGGTCACAAAGAGTCCGACACGACTGAGTGACTGAACTGAACTGAACTGAACTAAGAGAGGTTTTCCATCTTCCATGATAGATTAACTAACTGAAATTTAATCAGACCTGAAGAAAGAGGAAACTGTTAACAAAGTTATGGAATTTAAAATATATCTTAATAAAAACAAATTTTCTAAGCCAGTGTTTTGAAAAGCACAGGCAAGATGATAGAACTTGGTTCTGACAGTAAATTGTAAATTTACAGTAAATTGTATGATTAAATTGAATTATCTGAATAGATTCATTTCTCTATCAAAATACTTTTGAATGTTTACTCTGCTTGAGAATACTGTCCTATCAGTAAAAGATACTGTGATAAACTGAAGTCTATTTTGGTTAAAAACATCTATTTATGTAATATATAATTGCTCACATATTTAATTTATACTTTATAGCAATATCTTCTTTTTTATATATAATTTATTGATATATTTAGGGTTTCCCAGGTGGCACTAGTAGTAAAGAATCTGCTTACCAAGGTGCATTGGTAGACATTCAAGTAAGAAGGAAAAGCTTCAACAAAATGGCAGAATAGGTGCCATTAGGTTAAAATCAAATCCCATACTTGTTGGGGTGGAAAATTCACAAAACGGAGAACAATAATACCCAAGACTCTCTCATACTGTCATGAATGTTCTAGGCCCCACATCAGACTTCCCAACCCAGGGATCTGGCAATGGGCCTGGGGATCCCCAGAGATCTGACTTTGAAGGATAGCGGGATTTGATTACAGAGCTTTTACAAGATGATGAAACAGAGACACTTGGAGGGCACAAACAAAACCTTGTGTGTGTGCACGAGGACCCAGGGAAAAGGATATGTGACCCACAGGAGACTGAGCCAGGCCTGCCTGTGAGTTTGTGGGTGCCCTGTGGATATGAGGGTTGGCAGCGGCCTGCAGTGGGGACAAGGGTGCTGGCAGGAGCAGTCCTGGAAGGTACATATTGGCATGAGATCTTTTGGAGGGCCCCTTGGTCTCTTCAGTCCAAACAGCTAACAGAGAAGAACACAGACCCACCCATCAAAGCCCTGCCCACTAGGGCAAGATCAGGTTTTCCCAGAATCCGCCAGCTGCTGCTATAAGCCGCTTATGCTCATCCATCAGAGGGCAGAAAGAAGAAGCAAGAACTACAATCCCACAGCCTCCAGAATGAAAACCACAACCACAGAAAGCTAAAGAAAATGATCGCATGTATCACAGCCTTTTGTAACTCAGTGAAACTATGAGCTATGCCATGAGGACCACCCAAGATGGACGGGCCATGGTGAAGTGTTCTGCCAGAACACACTCTACTGGAGAAGACTGGCAAATCATTTCAGTATCCTTGCCTCAAGAACTGCACGAGCAACATGAAAACGCAAAAATATATAGCACCAGAAGATGAATCCTCAAGTTCGGTAGGTGTTCAATATGCTACTTGGGAAAGAGAACCGAAATGGAAATGATACTCAGCTGTGGATGTATCTTGTGTTGAAAATAAAGTCTGATGCTGTAAAGAACGATATAGCACAGGAACCTGGAATGTCAAGTTCATGAATCAAGGAAAATGGGATATGGCCAAGCAGAATATGATGAGTGAACATCAACATCTCAGGAATCAGTGGACCAAAATGGATGAGAATGAAATAATTTAATTCAGAAGACCATTATATCCAATGTTGTGGGGGAGAACACCTTAGAAGTGGAGGAGCCCTCGTTGTCAATGAAAGGCTCTGAAATGCAGTACTTGGGTGCAGTCTCAAAAACTATAGAATGACCTTGGTTCATTTCCAAGGCAACCCATTCAACATCACAGTAATCCAAGTCTATGCCCAAACCAGTAATGTCAAACAAGCTGAAGTTGAACAATTCTTGAAGATCTACAAGAATCTCTAGAACTAACATCAAAAAAGATGTTCTTTTCATCATAGGTAATAGGAATGCAAAAGTAGAAAGTCAAGATATACCTGGAGTAACAGATAAGTTTGGCCTTGTAATACAAAATGAAGCAGGGCAAAAGCTAACAGAATTTTTTCACAAGAACATACTGGTCATAGCAAATAACCTCTTCCAACAATACAAGTCTCTACACATGGACATCACCAGAAGATCAATATCAAAATCAGATTGGTTATATTCTTTGTAGCCAAAGATGGAGAAGCTCTATAATGTTAGAAAAAAACCAAGATCTGGAGCTTACTGTGACTCAGATCATCACCTCTATATTGCAAAATTCAGGCTTAAATTAAAGAAAGTAGGGAAAACTATGAGACCATTCAGGTATTATCTAAATCAAATCCCTTATGATTATACAGTGGAGATGGTGAATGGATCATAGATTAGATTTGGTAGACAGAGTGCCTGAAAAAATATGAATAGAGATTCATAATATTGTACAGGAGGTGGTGACTAAAACCATCCCAAAGAAAAATAGATGCTAGAAGGCAAAATGGTTGTCTGGTGAGACCTTACAAATAGCAGAGGAAAGAAGAGAAAAAAAAAAAAAAAGGCAAAGGAGAAAGGGAAAGATAAACCCAACTGAATACAGAGTTCCAGAGAAGAACAAGGAGAGATAAGAAAGTCTTTTAAAGTAAAATAATGCAAAGAAATAGAGGAAAACAATAAAATGGGAAAGACTAGAGATCTCATCAGGAAAATTGAAGATACTACAGGAAAATTCCTTTCAAAGATGGGCACAATAAAGAACAGAAACAGCAAGAACCTAACAGAGCCAGACGCAATTAAGAAAAGGTATCAAGATCACACAGAAGAACTTAAAAAAAAAAAAAAAAGAAAAAAAAGATCTTAATCACTGGGATAACCACAAAGGTGTGGTCACTCACCTAGACCCTTACATCCTGGAGTGTGAAGTCAAGTGGGCCTTAGGAAGCATTAGTACAAAGTTAGTGGAGGTAATGGAAATGCAGCTGAACTATTTGAACCTAAAAGATGATGCTCTTAATGTGCTCCACTCACTATGCCAGCAAATTTGGAAAACATGGCAATGATGATCAGACTGGAAAAGTTTAGTTTTCATTTCAATCTCAAAGAAGGGCAATGCCAAGAAACGTTCAAACTACTGTACACGTGTGCTCATTTCACATGTTAGCAAGGTAATGCTCAAAATCCTATAAGCTGGGCTTCAACAGTATGTGAACCAGGAACATTCAGATGTACAAGCTGGATTTAGAAAAGGCAGTGGGAACAGAGATCAAATTGCCTACATCCGTTGGAGCATAGAAAAAGGAAGGGAATTCCAGGGGTGGAAAAATCTACTTCTGCTTCACAGACTATGTTAAAGCCTATGATTGTGTGGATCAAAGCATATTGAAAATTCTTAAAGTTATGGGAATACCAGACTACCTTATCTATCTCCTGAGAAACCTGTATGAAGGTCAAGAAGCAACATTTAGAACCAGACATGGCATAATGGACTGGGTCAAAGTTGAGTAAGGAGTATGACAACACTGTATATTGTCACCCTGCTTATTTAACTTATATGTGGAGTACATTATGTGGAATCCCATACTGGATGAATCATAAGCTGGAATCAAGGTTGCTGGGAGAAGTATCAACAACCTCAGATATGTAGATGACATTACCCTTATTTATGACAGAAGGTGAAGAGGAACTTGATGAGGGTAAAAAAGGAGAGTGAAAAAGCTGACTTAAAACTCATCATTTGATAACCTAAGACCATGGCATCTGGTCCCATCACTGCATGCCTAACAGATGGGGGAAAAGCAGAAACAATAGTAGATTTTACTTGAGCTTCAAAATCACTCCAAATGGTGACCGAAGCCATGAAATGAAAAGATGCTTGCTCCTTGGAAGAAAAGCTATGACAATGCTAGACAGAGTACTAAAAATCAGAGCCATCACTTTACAAAGTTCTGTGCATTCAAAGCTGTGGTTTTTCCATCAGTCATGTACAGATGTGAGAATTGAACCATGTACAAGGCTGAGCACCAAAATAATTGATGCTTTCAAACTGTATTGCTGGAGAAGACTCTTGAGAGGCTCTTGGACAGCAAGATCAAAATAGTGAATCCTAAAGGAAATCAGCCCTGAATATTCACTGGAAAGACTAACGCTGAAACTGAAGCTACAATATTGTTGCCACCTGATGTGAAGTGCGGAGTCTTTGGAATAAAACCCAGATACTGAAGGCAGGAGAAATGAGGATGAGGATGACAGAGGATGAGATGGTTGGATGACATCATCGACTCAATGGACATGAATTTGAGCAAACTCTGGGAGACAGTGAAAGACAGGGAAGCTTGGCATGCTGCAGTCCAAGAGGCTGTCAGCATGTCAGGCTGACATGGGGCTGATTTAATGACTGAACAACAACAACAATTTTATTTTGTTTGGTTTTTCTATATCTTTGGTTGTCCTATTGCTCTGCATGGGCTTTCTCTATTTGCAGGGAGCAGGGACTACTTGTTTTGTGGTGTGAGGGTCTCGCCTTGCAGTACCTTGTCTTGCTCTGGAGTATATGCCCTGGAGAGCGTAGTCTTCAATAGTTAACGCAAGCAGGCTCAGTAATCGTGGCACCCCAGCTCTGCTGTTCTGAGGCATGTTAGAATCCTTCTAGACCAGAGATTTCGTCCATGTCTCCTGCATTTGCAGTTAGATACTGATCCACTGTGCCACCAGGGAAGTCCTATAAGTATATCTTCTTGTTAAAACTAGTTCAACGATTAAGTGTGTAATGTAATCCAAGCAATGATCCCAGTAGTTCACTTCAGTTGAGTCATTCAGTTGTGTCAGACTCGTTGTGACCTAATGGACTGCAGCACACCAGGCTTCCCTATTCATTACCAAAACTCAGAACTTGCTCAAATTTATGTCCATCAAGTCAGTGATGTCAACCAACCTTCCTTTCCTCGGTTGTCCCCTTCTCCTCCTGCCTTCAATCTTTCCCAGCATCAGGATCTTTTCTAATGAATCAGTTATTTGCATGAGGTGGCCAAAGTGCTGGAGCTTCAGCTTCAGCATCAGTCCTTTCAGTGAATATTCAGGACTGATTTCCTTTAGGATGGACTGATTTTTTCTCCTTGCAGTCCAAAGGACTCTCAAGAGTCCTCTCCAAAGAAACAGTTCAAAAGCATCAGTTCTTTGGCACTCAGCTTTCTTCACAGTCCAGCTCTCAAATCCATACATGATAACTGGAAAAACCATAGCTTTGACTACATGGACCTCTGTTGGCAAAGTTATTTCTCTGCTTTCTATTATGCTTTCTAGGTTGGTCATAATTTTTCTTTCAAGGAACAAGTGTCTTTTAATTTCATGTCTGCAGTCTCCATCTCAGTGATTTTGGAGCCCAAGAAAATAAAGTCTGCCATTGTTTCCACTGTTCCCCATCTATTTGCCATGAAGTGAAGGGACCAGATTCCACCATCTTAGTTTTTAGAATGTTGAGTTTTAAGCCAGCTTTTTCACTCTCCTCTTTCACTTTATTCAAGAGGCTCTTTAGTTTCTTTTTGCTTTCTGCCATAAGGGTGGTGTCATCTGGATATCTGAGGTTATTGATATTCCTCCTGGCAATCTTGATTCCAGCATGTGCTTCAACCAGTTCAGCATTTCATATGATGTACTCTGCATAAATTAAATAAGCAAGGTGACAATAGCCTTGACATACCCCCTTTCAATTTGGAACCAGTCTGAAGTTCCGTGTCCAGTTCTAGCTGTTGTTTCTTGATCTGCAAACAGATTTCTGAAGAGGCAGGTTAGGTGGTCTGGTATTCCCATGTCTATAAGTTTTCCACAGTTTGTTGTGATTCACACAGTCAAAAGCTTTGGCATAGTCAATGAAGCAAAAGTAGTTGTTTTTGTGGAATTATCTTGCTTTTTCCATGATACAACAGATGTTGGCAATGTGATCTCTGGTTTCTCTGCCTTTTCTAAATCCAGTTTGAACATCTGTAAGTTCTTGGTTCATGTACTGTTGAAAACTATGTTGGAGAATTTTGAACATTACTTTTCTAGCCTGGGAGATGAGTGCAATTATTTGGTAGTTTGAATATTATTTGGCATTGCCCTTCTTTGGGATTGGAGTGAAAATTGACCTTTTCCAGTCCTGTGGCCACTGTTGAGTTTTCCAAATTTTCTGGTATATTGAGTGCAGCATTTTCACAGCATCATCTTTTAGGATTTGAAATAGCTCAGCTGGAATTTCATCACCTTCACTAACTTTGTTCATAGTGATGCTTCCTAAGGTCCCCTTGACTTCACACTCCAGGATGTCTGACTCTATGTGAGTGATCACACCATCCTGGTTATCTCAGTCATTAAGATATATTTTGTATAGTTCTTCTGTGTATTCTTGCCACCTCTTTTTAATATCTTCTGATTCTGTTAGATCCCTACCATTTCTATCCTTTATTGAGCCCATCTTTGCATGAAATGTTCCCGTGGTATCTCTAATTTTCTTGAAGAGATCTCTTGTCTTTCCCATGCAATTGTTTCCCTCTATTTCTTTGAATTAATCACTGAGGAAGACTTTCTTATCTCCCCTTGCTATTCTTTGGAACTCTGCATTCAGACAGATATATCTTTCCTTTTTTCCTTTGCCTATCACTTCTCTTCTTTTCTCAGCTATTTATAAGGCCTTCTCAGACAACCTCTTTGTACTTTTTCTTCTTGAGGATGGTTTTGATCACTACCTCTTGTTCAATGTTACTGACCTCCATCCATAGTTCATCAGGCATTATATCCGATCTAATGCCTTGAATCTATTTGCCACTTTCACTGTAAAATCATAAGGGATTTGATTTAGATCATACCTGAGTGGTGTAGTTGTTTCCCTACTTTAAGTCTGAATTTGGAAATAAGTTCATGATCTGAGTCATAATCAGCTCCTGATCTTGTTTTTCTGACTGTATAGAGCTTTTCCATCTTAAGTTCCAAGAATGTAATTGATCTGATTTTGTTATTGACCATCTTGTGATGTCCATGTGTAGACTCTTCTCTTGTGTTGAAGAGGGCGTTTGCTATGACCAGTGTGTTGTCTTGGCCAAACTCTGTTAGACTGTGCCTTGCTTCATTTTGTACACTACAGCCAAACTTGCCTGTTATTCCAGGTATGTCTTGACTTGCTACTTTTGCATTCCAGTTCTCTATGATGAAAAGGATATCTTTTTTTGAATCTAGTTTTAGAAAGTCTTGTAGGTCTTCTTAGAACTCTTCAACTTCAGTTTCTTTGGCATTAATGGTCAGGGCATAGACTTGGATTACTGTGATATTGAATGGTTTGCCTTGGAATCGAACAGAGGTCATTCTGTCCTTTGAAACTGCACCCAGGAACTGCATTTCGGACACTTTTGTTGACTATGAAAAAGTGAAAGAAAAGTGAAGTCGCTCAGTCGTGTCCGACTCTTTACCACCCTATGGGCTGCAGTCCACCAAGCTCCTCCATCCATGGGATTTTCCAGGCAAGAATACTGGAGTGGGCTGCCATTTCCTTCTCCAGGGGATCTTCTCAACTCAGGGGTTGAACCCAGGTCTCCTGCATTGCAGACAAACACTTGACTCTCTGGACCACCAGGGAAGCTAACTATGAATGCTACGTATTTCTTCTAAAGGATTCTTGCCCACAGTAGTAAATGTAATGGTCATCTGAATTAAATTTGCCCATTCTGGTCCACTTTAACTCACTGGTTCCTAAAATGTCAGTGTTCACCCTTGCCATCTCCTGTTTTATCACTCCCAATTTACCCTGATTCATGGACCTAACATTCCAGGTTCCTGTGCAATATTACTCTTTACAGCATCAGATTTTACTTCCATCATCAGTCACATCCACAACTGGGCACTGTTTTCTCTTGGGCTCAGTCTCTTCATTCTTTCTCGTGCTATTTTTCCACTCTTCTCCAGTAGCATATTTGGCATCTACCAACCTGGGGAGTTCATCTTTCAATGTTATATCTTTTGGCCTTTTCATACTATTCATGGTGTTCTCAAGGCAAGAATACTGAAGTGGTTTTCCATTTCCTTCTCCAGTGGACCACGTTTTGTCAGAACTCTCTACCATGACCCATCTATCTTGGGTGGCCATACACTGCATGGATCATAGGTTCATTGAGTTAAATAAGGCTGTAATCTAAGTGATCAGTTTGGTTAGTTTTCTGTAATTGTTGTTTCCATTCTATCTGCCCTTTGATGGTTAAGGATAAGAGGTTTGTGGAGTCTTCCTGCTGGGAGGGTCTGGCCATGGGGGAATCTGGGTCTTACTCTGATGGGCAGAGCCATGCTCAATAAATCTTTAATCCAATTTTCTGTTGATAGGTGGTTCTGTGTTCCCTCCTTGTAGATTGTCTGAGGCCAAACTATGATAGGGATAACTGGGTAATGGTGACCTCCTTCAAAAGTGCTTATGCCAGGACTATTGTATTCAGTGCCCCGGACCCCCTGGCAGCCACTGTTGATCCAGGCCTCCACTGGAGACTCTTGGACCCTCACAGGCAAGTCTGGCCCAGTCTCTTGTGGGGTCACTGATTCTTCCTCCTGGGTCCTGGTGGGCACATGGTTTTGCCGAGCCCTCCAAGCGTTTCTGGTGGGTGTGGTGTTTAATTCTAAATGCAATATTGCCACTCCTACCATCTTGTTGGGGCTTCTCCTTTGCCCCTGGTTGTGGGGTGTCTTTTTTTTTTTTTTGGTGGGATCCAACATTCTCCTGTCAATGACTGTTCAGTGATTAGTTACAATTTTTTGTGTTCTCACAGGAGAAGATGAGCACCTGTCCTTCTATTCTGTCATTTGAGTACACATTACTTAAGTGAAAACTCCTTAGAGTTCTTCAGTCTGTCAGTTCAGTTGGTCAGTCGTGTCCAACTCTTTGTGATCCCATGGACCGTAGCATGCCAGGCTTTCCTGTTCATCCCCAATTCCCAGAGCTTGTTAAAACTCATGTCCATTGAGTCATTGATGCCATCCAACCATCTCATCCTCTGTCATCCCCTTCTCCTCCCACCTTCAATATTTCCCAGCATCAGGCTCTTTTCCAATGAGTCAGTTCTTCACATCAGGTGGCCAAAGTACTGGAGTTTCAACTTCAGCATCAGTCCTTCCAATGAATATTCAGGACTGATTTCCTTTAGGATTGACAGATTTGATCTCCTTGTAGTCCAAGGAACTCTAAAAGTCTTCTCCAACAGCACAATTCAAAAACATTAATTCTGAGATATACAATATTGCTTTACTGATTTAAGATGAGAAAAGTGTGGTTTAGTGTGATTAGATAATATAGTCTATTTTGCTTAGTTAATCAGAGGAGAATCTTGCATTCTGTATTAAATTATATAAATGGCTTCATTTGCAATAGGTAATTCATAGATGGATAAAGGGGATTATGATTTATTCATATTTTTTTTTTTCTGATGAGATGTGAACCAACACGAATCAATATAGTAGGGTTCATGCTTGCATACTCTAGTCAAATTCTGGAAGAACAAAATACCCAAAAGAATGTAGCTTATTATAACTCCTATGATTCTCTTAGTATCCATACAGTCTCTCTTTTTGTTCTTATGGCTCTAGCTACACCTTACTCTACTTTCTTTCCAAAAGAATGTCTTGAAGATGTCATTTCTATCCTTGAAAGATTGTAAGGCAAGTTATATAACCTGTATTGAGGCTACTTTCTTCTTTGCTCTGTGAACCAAACGTGTCAGTTAAATTTGAATTTCAGATAAACAACTAAAATTGTTAATATACATTTATCCCATACATTACAGTAAAGTAAATATATCTGAAATTCAAATTGTACCGGGCATATTGCATTTATCTGAGAATCCCAGTTCCGTGGATGCATATATAGAAGTAGAAGTTGACTGCCTATTGGCTAGGATGCCAGATGGAGGTAGTTGCTGGCTGGTCAAATTGCAGCAGACTTCTGCTTGCTACCAAATCCTTACTGAAGCTTCCACCAATACCCCTTCTGACAACTCCCAGATAACTGTACTGGAATTGTACTGCATGGCCTCTATTCAATCAAAAGTTATATAAAAATTAATCTTATGCATATATAAAAATGTACTAATAATGGAACCAGCAAGAAGGTTAAATTGTGAGAAAATTTAACAAAAGTTTGTGGGGGTAAAACTTGAGCATGATATGGGTCAACTTAACTCATGAGAACTTGGGGCCATCACTTGGGGATATCAGTCACGGGCCATTAATCGGAAATAATAAACAACAAACTTGTGACTCTTAATCAAATGCGGTAAACAATAAATAATCAAGAATGCATCTGTAGCTGTTGATCATGCATACTAAGGAAGAAAATTTTATTCCCTAGTAGTGTCAGATGGGGGCTTGCCAGTAGACATGCCAGATGCAAATTTCTTTCTTCTATTTTTACCACCCTCACCTCCCCAGTAACTCTCAAAAAATTCTCAAACATAATAAAGATTACCAAGACACATACTCTTGCTTATCTCTCAGGTTTGGAAAACAGAGTTTTAATTTTCACTAGTGAACAGCAATACTAGTTGAAATATTTATTTATCTAAGCATCTTGGAATTGTACCAAAGCTGAATGATGTTGGTGAAGAAGAATAGACAAGTTAGGTCTGGCCTTTCTTGTTTGGTTATATCCTTAGAGGCAGAGGACTTGGGTTTCCAGAATGAGAATCACAGGCATTCTTCCTCACTTTCACTTTCTCATTTTTTTGTTTTGTGGTTGCTTAGCTGCTCAGTCCATCTGACTCTTTGTGACCCTTTGTCTGTAGCCCACCGGGCTGTTCTGTCCATAGGATTTTTCAGGCAAGAATGCTGGTGTGGGTTGCCCTTTTCCTCCTCCAGGGGATCTTCCTGACCTGGGGAATGAATCCCTGCATCCTGCACTGCAGGCAGGTTCTTTACCCTCCGAGCCACTCTCTTAAAGCAATTTACTCCCTTTCGGGACCTGCCCATCTAGTATTCCTGCTTCCAGTTCCAAGCACCTTTTCTCAAAAGAGTATCAAAATCATTGGTCCCTTCTTTTTGCCAGCAAACTTTACCAGTTTTACAATGCTTTCTCTCTGCATGGCTTCCCTGATAGCTGAGTTGGTGAAGAATCCACCTGCAATGCAGGAGACCCTGGTTCAATTCCTGGGTCGGGAAAATCTGCTGGAGAAGGGATAGGCTACCCACTCCAGCATTCTGGCCTGGAGAATTCCATGGATGTATAGTTCATGGGGTCACAAAGAGTCCAACACGACTGAGAGACTTTCACTTTTCTCTTCTGCATAGTTTCTGTTGCTCTATTTCTGATGCAAAAAGGTGAACTCTATTTCTAAGGATAGCATCAGAGAGGAAAAACAGGGGAGAAAAGTAACAGTATTATCTCAAATAACATAAACAAATGCCTAATTCACCTCTTTACTTTGAACATGAATTGCTGTTTATACTCTGCATTTCATCCCCAAGTAACAAAAATTTCTGCCAACAAAATACCTATTTAACAAGGAGATTCATATGAAACAGACTTTCTGAGAGGTGCAAATCCTGTAGATTATGTTCTAAGTGAGCTTCTTACTAGCAGAAAAGCAAAGATCAAGAAGTGGATTCATTTCCATCAAGGTGTCACATCTTCTTATTACTGAGAGCCAGGGGAAATATGAAGGCATTTTAGTTCCAGTCATTTAGTTTTGTTTTAATTCCAAAATGTCATGTTCTTTTTCAGAAGGCAAGTGTATGATAAATTATAAACTCAAATTACGTATTAACATGTGCAGGACACTCTGGGGTTAGAGTAGAGATAGTGATAAGTTAGAATAATTTCTTGATTTGGGTCAAAAAACATGATGAGTTTGGAAATTAAAAATAAAAACCCAAACTGTATACCAATGACAGCATAGTTATTGATGCACACACTTGTAGTTCTCAGATTTTACTTACAAGCAATAAGTTGTTACAATGTGACTTAAAATACAATCATTTATTTTAGAGTTATTACTATAATATTAATGCTATATATTTTAATTTGTAGTTCATATTAATTATAGAAGTTGATTTTGCTGCTGAAATAAATTAATGTTGAACCATTATTACACAAAATACAAGTAAGTGCTGGAACACGTGTTCAGAAAAGAATAAGAATATAAGATTTATTATAGATTTCAAAATGGCTGTTTAAATTGATCACAGCATTGCTATCATAAAATGTCAACTACCTCTAATACTAGCCTTAATAGAGGAAGAATGTGACAAGACTCTTAGAGCCTGTGGTATCTGGCGATTAAAATTTGGAACACTGGTTTTGGAGAGATGAGGGTTGAAATCCCTGCCAGGTCAGGGATTTAACTGTGTGATCTTATAGATATGATATTTATTTTTTATAAGTCATTGCTTCTGCATATGTAAAATTTGATGATAATGATATTACACATTGAATAAATACTATATTTTAGGATTGCAAATGAGGATTAAATAAAACAATATGCTAAATGCCTCTATAGAAGCCCAAATGCAATAAACACTGACTAAATAATTTTACCATCACAGGTCTAAATTTACCTGTGCAAATGCATACATTAAATTTTTTTTTTCATTTATCATATCTTTTTCTAAGTAGTTTAAAAGTGTGCCTTCTAAGATTTTTCTCTTAAAGCATTTGTCCAGCCCTGTAGGTGGAGGGGCTTCTTGATTCACTCAAACCTTAATATTTCCATTTTCAGCTGTTCTTTTAAATAATTTTTGGATTTGAATTAGTTCCTTTTCTATCACAACTGCATCATTGTTGTTCATTTTTACCTTATGTCTGTCAAACCTGGAATATCCAGTAGAAATTTCCTTGATGATAGAAAGCTGTTAGATTTTTATTATCCAATATGCTGGCCACTAATCATATTTCAATGTTTGACTTTGAATTAATTTAATTCAATAAGATTTGAAATGTAGCTCCTCAGTGATACCAGCCACATTTCAAGCATTCAATAGTCACATGAACTCTTGTCTACCAATTTGGATGGCACAGTGACAACTGGTCCCATTGTCTCCAGTTTCTCTACAATCAAATATATTCTTCAGAGTAGTCCTAGTTTAATATTCCCATACTCAGTCTCTTTGGGAATAACTTAGTATCAAATATAGAAGATAATTTAATTATCATGTATCCATCAATTAATATTCTAATACTTCACCTTCCAACTAATATTTTCCCATCTGCTTCCAAGGATATCAGTGAAGAATGTTCCTGAAGACAAATGTAGCTTTACTGAAATTAACAAAGTTTGTCTATAAAATTCACCTAATTTGCCAGTCTAGCAATTCTATCAAAAAAGAAGTTATTTTTTGTGAGCCCATGCTGGCTCTTAATGATCATTGCTTTTCCTCTCAAATGCTCTCAAAACATCTGTTTAATAACTACTAGAAATTCACTAAGTCCTTTCAAGTCAAGCCAAGGAATTTGTCTTTTATCCTATGCACAATGGGCAAAAGTTAGTGTTTTTATTTTCATGTCTAATTTTCATTTAAACAATTTCTTAAAATTAGGGATTATGCTTGTTTATACCTCTGTCTATACCAGGAATACCTAAATTACAGTATTCAATAAGTATTAGACTAATAGAAAGTAAGGACAATAACTGAATATTTTGAGTAGGTGAGTTAAATAGTTAAGCATTTACTTATGAAGAATTAGTTTGTATAAAGAATTGAGTGGAGATGGGGGAGAAGCAGAGATGGGGGATAAGATTTATTAAAGGCCCACTGACAATTTTCGCCTAAGAAAAGATGAATACCTGAATTAAATGAGGGAATTATAGGGATAAATGGGAAGAATAGATGACAGAGAGGTAGATACATACATACGCAGATGTATATGTGCACATGACTGATCAAGGCAGAGAAATGCAGAGGTCTACAATGACATTCAAGTTCTGGGATTAGCTGTCTTTATTTTTTTTGTGTGTGTGGTATTCAACATAATAAAGTCCCTCAAATGACCAATGGTATAATATACCAGGAGATCATTCCTCACTCATAAATGGAATTCTGGGCGGCAGTTCTCTCCAACACAATCATACAGATCCTTAAACTGACAGAGATTTTCCTAATTTCCAATTTCTAGCAATCAAACTGATCTCAAGTTTCCTTCCAACTTAAAGAAAAGTAGAATGAAAGAACATATATTGAAGATGTCTCTGGTCATATATATAAATAGAATATATTACTTCCTCTCCATTACATCTATTGGAGCTCAGTCCTATGGCCACATGTAAGAGCCAGGGAGAGAAAAACATATGTTTTAACTGTGTTCTATTAATAAAGAGATACAAAGGGAACATTTCATGCAAACATAGGCACAGTAAAGGACATAAATGGTATGGACATAACAGAAGAAGAAGATATTAAGAAGAGGTGCAAGAATAAAGAGAAACTGTACAAAAATGGTCTTAATAACCTGGATAACCATGCTGGTGGGATCACTCACCTAGAGCCAGATATCCTAGAGTATGAAATCAAGTGGGCTTTATGAAGCATCACTACAAACAAAGCTAGTGGAGGTGATCGGATTCTAGCTGAGCTATTTCAAATCCTAAAAGATGATTCTGTTAAAATAATACACTCAATATGCCAGCAAATTTGGAAAACAGAGCAGTGGCCACAGGACTGGAAAAGGTCAGTTTTCATTCCAATCCAAAGAAGGGCAATGACAAAGAATGCTCAAACTACCACATAATTGTGCTTATTTCACATGCTAGCAAGGTAATGCTCAAAATCTTTCAAGCTAG
Source organism: Capricornis sumatraensis (assembly GCF_032405125.1). Taxonomy (NCBI): domain Eukaryota; kingdom Metazoa; phylum Chordata; class Mammalia; order Artiodactyla; family Bovidae; genus Capricornis; species Capricornis sumatraensis. Next base: position 13,882,855 of record NC_091080.1, read on the forward strand.
GCTTCAACAGTGTGTGAACCAAGAATTTCCAGATATACAAGCTGGATTTACAAAAGACAGAGGAACCAGAGATCAAATTGTTAATATCCACTGGATCATAGAAATAGCAAAAGAATTCCAGAAAAAACATTTATTTCTGCCTCATTGACTGTGCTAAAGCCTTTGTGTGGATCACAGCAAACTGTAGAAAATTCTTAAAGAGATGGGGGTACATATATATGGAATTTAGAAAGATGGTAATGATAACCCTGTATGTGAGACAGCAAAATAGACACAGATGTATAGAACAGTCTTTTGGACTCTGTGGGAGAGGGAGAGGGTGGGACGATCTGGGAGAATGGCATTGAAACACGTATAATATCATATAAGAAATGAATTGCCAGTCTAGGTTCGATGCAGGATACAGGATGCTTGGGGCTAATGCACTGGGATGACACAGAGAGATGGGGAGGGAAGTGGGAGGGGGGTTCAGGATTGGGAACATGTGTACACTCATAGCGGATTCATGTTGATGTATGGCAAAACCAATACAATATTGTAAAGTAATTAACCTCCAATTAAAATAAATATATTAAAAAAAAAGAAATACAAAAAGGAGAAAGAGAGAGAGAGAGATGGGGATAGCAGATCACCTTACCTGCCTGCTGAGAAATCTGTATCAAGTTAGAACTGGACCTGGAACAACAGTGGTTCAAAATTTGAAAAAGGAATATGTTAAGGCTATATATTGTCACCCTGCTTATTTAACTTACATGCAGAGTGAAAGTGAAAGTCACTCAGTCATGTCCGACTCTTTGTGACCCCATGGACAATGCAATCAATGGAATTCTGTAGGCCAGAATACCAGAGTGGGTAGCTCTTCCCTTCTCCAGGGGATCTTCCCAACCCAGGGATCAAACCCAGGTCTCCTCCATTGCAGGAGATTCTTTACCAGCTGAGCCACCAGGAAAACCCAAGAATACTGGAATGGATAGCCTAACCCTTCTCCCGGAGACCTTACCAATCCATCAATGGAACCTGGGTCTCCTGCATTGCAGGTGGATTCTTTACCAACTGAGCTATGAAGGAAGCCCTTATATGCAGAGTACATCATGCAAAATGCCGGGCTGGATGAAGCTCAAGCTAGAATCAAGATTGCCAGGAGAAATATCAATAACCTCAGATATGCAGATGACACCAACCTTATGGCAAAAAGTGAAAAGAAATTAAAGAGTCTCTTGATGAAGGTAAAGGAGGAAAGTGAAAAAGCTGGCTTAAAACTCAACATTCAAAAAATGAAGATCATGGCATCTGGTCCCATCTCTTCATGGCAAATAGATGGGGGAAACAATGGAAAAGTGACAGATTTTATTTTCTTGGGATCCAATATCACTGCAGATGGTGACTGCAGCCATGAAATTAAAAGACACTCGCTCCTTGAAAGAAAAGCTATGATAATCCTAGACAGCATATTAAAAAGCAGAGGCACCACTTTCCTGACAAAGGTGTGTATATTCAAACTATGGTTTTTCCAGTAGTCATCTATGGGTGTGAGAGTTGGACCACAAAGAAGGCTGAGCACCAGAGAATTGATGCTTTTGAACTGTGGTGTTGGAGAAGACTTTTGAGAGTCCCTTGGACTGCGTGGAGATCAAATCAGTCTATCCTAAAGGAAATCAAGCCTGAATATTCACAGGAAGGACTTCTGCTGAAGCTCCAATATTTTGCCACCTGATGCGAAGGGCCAACTCATTGGAAAAGTCCCTGATTCTGGGAAAGACTGAGGGCAGGAAGTATTGGGGATGACAGAGGATGAAATGGCTGGATAGCATCATCAATTCAAAGGACATGAATTTGAGAAAACATCGGGAGATAGTGAAGGACAGAGAAGGCTGGCATGCTTCAGTCCATGGGATTACAAAGATTCAGACATGACTGAGTGAATGAACAACAGCAACAAATAATTAAGGGAGAACTATGAATTTAGGTGAGTGCCTTTCATTAACATGACCACAAGAATGGAAGGAGGGCTAATCAAAGAAATTGTCATACGGTTATTAGTTCATTTTGGATTATAAACTTGAGATACCATTTAAATATGCTCATAGAATCCATTAAGGAGACAGAAATACAAAGACTGAGTCCAAGTGAGAGGTTTGCTTTGAGTTGCAGATTTAGAAATTGTTGCTTTACAGCTGATTGTCGTTAGGAAGTAGCTCTTTCAGTAAGAGTGTGAACTGAAACTGGACTGGAGGAAGAGAAAAATAGAGGAAAGAAGAAAAAGCCAATGGTTGAAATTTACAGTGAGGAAAAAAGCTAATTATGTGTAGTCAGAGAGAACTATACAGAGAAGAAAAAATCTAGGGAAAAAAGTATCATGACCGATAAGAGGCACAGATTATAGATAATAGTACTGAAAATGAGGAGTGGATTTCAATTTCAAATACCGTAGACAGATTAGTCAGATTGGAATGAAAGTATATTGTGTGCTTTTGTCAATAATGAGACCCTAATGCTTTAGCAAATAAATTTCAATTATATTGTGAAGGAAAAGTCAGACTAAAATCTTAATTATCAGACAAAGGAGATAGTTTTTAATCAGAGAATGAGAGAAGGGGAAACACTTGTTTTGATGTTGTAGCGATAAATAAAGCATCTTAAGTAATTTTACACATTGAAAACTGTAATTAGGGGTGAAAATCATTTAGATACAGGTCCAGAGATATGGAATCAGAAGTTTGAATAGAAGAATAATTCTTATATAAGAAAAGGAGTCTGTCTTCCTTTAAATAGTCATGAAAAGATGAAAGATGAAAATCACCATCTCTACCACCCTGAGATATAATTTGTTTGGTTTTTAAATTTGAATTGACTTAAAATAGTTTTAAGTATATCTAATAATTAGTTAGATTTAATAGTTACACCATAGTTATCCAATCATTCATTATTTTTGTCAGTAACCTCTGACAGTAGTATGTACTGTAAACTTACATGTTAATAGTGAGCTAAGTTTTCTAAGGATCCAAAGAAATAAAAACCATAGAAAATGCTTCAATTAACATGATATAGAGTTACAGTTAGATATATATTAAAAGGTGATGTAAAGATTGCTATAATGTCAACATTAATGTGAGTTTTATTATTATTTTTGTTAATATTTATATTATTTTAACAAAGTATATATGCTTACTAGGATTCATGTTATTGAATCTTTTAACCACCCCATATCGAGACTGCTCTTATATTTATCCTGTTCATTCAAATCCAATTATACTCACAGTAGTAAAGAGAAAACTAGCTAATTGTTGAGTGCGAAACTTAGAAGTTCTCACTTTTTATAGTTACCTGGGATAAACAACATAATGAGTTTGATCCTCTCCACCCCAGGGTGTGTGAACTTAAACTAGGGGAGAAGGATTTTTAGAATCATAATAGGTTAGATATCTTCAGGACTGTCTTGTTTAACTATATTTCCCCAAAGTTTGGAGTTCAGTGAAAGAGTTTGAGGTTAAATGAAAAAAATAAATTCAGCATGTTTCTTGACTTCGTATCAAGAATCTGAGACATAATGACTTTTTGGGCTCAGAGGGATGATGGAAATTGTATTTTCTCTATGCCCCCTGCTTGATGTTTATTTTAATCATGATTAAGTGATTAGAAAATTCTAACCAAAAACTTGGATTACATAGTTTTAAGAATTCACAAAAATATTAATTTCTTATTTTACCAAGAAAAAAAAATTACGAAATTTGGTTTGATTTCAGACAATATCAATATTCATGGTTGGAAGGCATCATTGACTCAGTGGACATGAGTTTGAGTAAACTCCAGGAGTTGGTAATGGACAGGGAGGCCTAGCATGCTGTGGTCCACGGGGTCACAAAGAGTCAGTCATGACTGAGTGACTGAACTGAACTGAACTAAATATTAAGCTTTCTTTTTAGGAATCAAACAAGTAACCTGTGAGAAAACTGACAAATCTTCAGTTTAAAATGAATTCAGTAGCTATGAGTGATAGTAAACCTAAAAGATACAAACAAAATCATATGCATGGTTTCATTATATGCTTTGATATTTTATTTATAATTAATTGATTTATATTCATAGTTAAAACATAATGTGCATGAAATATTTACTCATAGATATATAGGAGCTTCCCAGATGGCTAGTGGTAAAGAATCTGCCTGCCAATGCAGGGGACACAGGAGAAGTGGGTTTGATCCCTAATCTGGGAAGATCCACTAGAGAAGGAAATGGAAACTCCAGTATTCTTGCCTGGAAAATCCCATGGACAGAGGAGACTGGTGATTCATAGTCCATGGGGTCGCAAAGAGTCAGAGAAAACTGAAAGACTGAGCATGCATGCATGCATAGTTACATATTTATGGGATGAAATGAAAGTAAGATTCCAATGTCTATCAAAATATTTTTAAATGATTTTTGGACACATTACAGTGGAAAATCTAATGCAAAACTCATAACATGAAAGATAAAACTTTTTACTCCCTTGTTTACTTGCATAAAAAAGAGCAATTTAGTAGTAATAAGAAAGTTATAACAATATATTTCACTTATTAGCAGTTAATATTTCAAAGAAATAAAACTCTCTGTATTTGAAATGACTGTTAAAAATGGGATAGTTTGAAAGAGAAAATTCTTCTTGGTTAATGAAGTTCGATGTGTCAAGATCATCAGTTATAACACCATGTGTTTCCATGAGATTCCTCCCTTTTACCAGACTCTTTCTGACTTCCAGTTTTCTTAAAGCTCCGGTCTATTTTCCCTTAACCCCCATTATTTCTCCTATTTCTTCAAGTCTACTTCACTCCCTACCAAAAACTGAGCCTTTTGAGAGGTCAGTGCTACTATGAGCCATTCAGACAATTCCCTCCAAATATAACTTCCTATTCACAATTCATCTTCAAAACATACCATTTTCTATGCTTTTGGACATCAAGTACCAGAATTCACAATTAAAAGTTACTAGATGATAAAAGGCTCTGTGGGGAAGCTATGAGGATGATAATACAGCCAACACAGAATATTTGACAAGACCAGACCAGAGAAAACATGTTAGATGATGAAGTTTCATGACAGCTGAGTTTTGCAAGGCATTCCAATGAAAAATATATAACAAATTTAAGGGCTTTTAAATTGTATCTGAAAGAATAAAGGGAAAGGTATACTACCTGCAGCTGATGATTGATGGTTGATAAGTGACAAGAAGAAGGCAGAACCACTCAACTCTATTTTACTTGTCTTCTCTGTCATTGTGAGTGATCTACAAACTAAAAAGGAGAGAATGAACCTTGTCAAGAGGGATTTAAGTTCAAAGTGGGTGAAAAGATTCTAATAGTCTCTCTGAATAAGTTCAGCTCTTCTGGCTCAGATGAAATATATCCAAAAACAACGATGTAGCTTGTCCATTGTAAGTAACATCTGACATTTTAAAGGACAGAAAGAAAGAAAGTCACTCAGTCATGTCCGACTCTTTGTGACCCCATGGACTGTAGCCTACCAGGCTCTTCTGTCCATGGGATTTTCCAGGCAAGAATACTGGAGTGGGTTGCCATTTTCTTCTCCAGGAGATCTTCCCGACCCAGGGATTGAACCTGCAGGCAGACGCTTTACCATCTGAGCCACCAGGGAAGTCTCTTAAAAAGCAGAAAAAGAGTTAAAATACTAGTGAATGTTTCTCAAGATAATAACAATGGTTTATTAAATAGGATGAGAGGAAGATAAATAGGCTAACATAGTGATGAATTAGTGTTAATCTCAGACCAAATTTAGGACAAATTTTTAAAGACTGACATAAAAAGTAACAATTATTCAAGACCAGCATGGAATCACTGAAAATGAAATACAACAAAATGACTTTTCTAATCTTCTTTTAGGACACTGAATGCATCTTGATTGGGTTTACCTGGCAAAAATAACTTTTTAAAAAATTCTTTAATTTTTCCTTTTGGCCGTCTATGTCTGCCAAAGATCAGAATAAATTAAGGCCAAAGATCAGAAGGAATTCAAAAATAGAGTGTATCTAAATTTTAAAGCAGTATTCTTTCTTGAATTTGGTCCTTGACTAAAGAATGAAGCATTACTTGTGGTATGATGTAGGTGGTAAAGCAATCTAGGTAACAGATACTAAATAAGTGTTCAGACAAAACTGTAAGTGTGTGTGTGTGTGTGTGTGTGTGTGTGTGTGTGTGTATGTTAGTAATTCAGTCATGTCCAACTCTTTGTGACCCCATGCATTGTAGCCCACCAGGTTCCTCTGACCATGGAATTATCCAGGCAAGAATATTGGAGTAGATTGCCATACTAGTAACAAAATCAAATTATGGTTAATTTTATAGCATTTGAGCAGCTAGAACTTGAAGAAAGATGATAAATCACTATAAAATGAAAAACATTTCATTTTTCAGTAGGACAGAGCCTGGAAAAGCAAGAAGATAAAATTACCCACATCAGAACCAGTGTTGCTGTCAGACATAGAAACAAAGGTCTGGTTGGGGGATGATAAGCTTAGAGTTAACATAGAAAATGCTTGGTCTTAGACTTGTCTTGAAAATGCAACATTCCACATCTGGTGTGTGTGTGTGTGTGTGTGTGTGTGTGTATGTGTGTATGTCTGTATCTGTGTGTCTGATGACATGGAGAAGTGTCTTAAAGGTCTGACCTTCTAAGAACATATGACTTCAAGGAGAATCCAGCTAATCAAGCAATAAGTCATGATGTCCAGACTATGGCAGCTTGCCATGATAAAATAAACCATCAATGTTGTCTCAATCAGTAAGACTTTCAGAACCAGTATTGGTGATTACAAATAATGGTAGGCATTTGGGGTTCAAGAAGCAGGAAAGCTTCATTTAATTTGTATAGGAATGCAGCTATTTGGTTGGAAAAATATATATCTGTTATGGAAAGGAATTCTGGCAAGAGTGAACCAGGAGAATTTTACAATGATAAGTAAGACTGAGAGAAAAGTGATATCCTGGATCCTGTAAGATCCTATATTTCCCGTTAGAACTTTGAATTCAGAGAAGATTACTGGAATACTAATCAAGGTAACTACATGAAGATGGAGGGCAATGGAATTTATTAATTAATTGCTTTGTTGTCATGCAGAAGTCTAGTTTTCATCATTATGTACTCTCTCTATAGTGATAGGGACCAAGCAGCTCCTTGAGCTTTTAGGTTTACTTGATTTTATATTTAGGTAGCTGATAGGGAACTGGGAAAAAAAAAAAACAAAAACATAATAATGCATAGTGTTTCTATTTTTTTTTTTTTTTAATATTGGAGAGGACCAGAAGCTACAGGTGAAAATCATCAGTAATTCTAATTGTAATAGGAATTGGAACCTTGGGGAGATGTTAAGATGGATTTCAGCTCTACCATTCATCAAACTGCATTAATTTGGGCAAATTGAAACTGTTTACAGTTGCCCATATATATATATATATATGTAAAAATATAAATAGCAGTACTTATTTAACTTTAATGATAAAAACTGTGTGTTCAAGCACTTAACAGAGGGCTCCCATTCCTTCGGATGGAAGCTACACGAAAATGGAGAACACATGCTTTTGCTTTCAGTGTTCCACAGCAGGAAGCTTATTGTAGGTAGCAAATTAATATCTTTTAAATTAAGGAGTTTAAAATTCTTGAACAAATATTTGCAAGAAATTAGAGGATATATGTTTAATCGTGTAGATGATGCATTTTGGCCAACATGCAACAACACTTGACAGGAAGAATATGATTTTTTAAGTGAAAGCAAAAGGAAAATTAGATTCTAAGTTTGGGCTCCACCATGAATGAGTCCTGTGGACTTGAACACTTTACTGAAATACTGAGAGTCTCAAGGTTTTACCTTTTAGGTGATGAATTATTCAGTGAATAGATGATTTAGTTCAATTCAGTCATTCAGTCATGTCCTACTCTATGGATTGCAGCACTCCAGCCTTCCCTGTCCATCACCAATTCCAAGATCTTGCTCAAACTCATGTCCACTGAGTCAGTGATATCATCCAACCATCTCATCCTCTGTCATCTCCTTCTCCTTCTGCCTTCAACCTTTCCCAACATCAGGGTTTTTCCAAGGAGTCAGTTCTTTGCATCAGGCGGCCAAAGTGTTGGAGTTTCAGCTTCAGCATCAGTACTTCCAATGAATATTCAGGACTGATTTCCTTTGAAATGAACTGCTTGGATCTCCTTGCAGGGCAAGGGACTCTCAAGAGTCTTCTCCAACACCACAGTTCAAAAGCATCCATTCTTTGGCACTCAGCTTTCTTAACGGTCCAACTCTCACATCCATACATGACTACTGGAAAAACCATAGCTTTGAGTAGATGGACCTTTGGTTGGAAAAGTAATGTCTCTGCTTTTCAATATGCTGTCTAGGTGTGTTCATGATTTTTCTTTCAAGGAGCAAGCTTCTTTCAATTTCATGGCTGCAGTCACCATCCACAATGATTTTGGAGCCCCCCAAAATAAAGTCTGCCACTGTTTCCATTGTCTCCACATCTCTTCGCTATGAAGTGATGGGACTGGATGCCATGATCTTAGTTTTCTGAGTGATGAGCCTCAAGCTAATGTTTTTACTCTCTTCTTTCACTTTCATCAAGAGGCTATTTAGTTCTTCACTTTCTGTCATAAGGGTGGTGTCATCTGCATATCTGAGGTTATTGATATTTCCCCCAGCAATCTTGATTCCAGCTTGCGCTTCATCCAGCCGAGCAATTCTCATGATGTACTCTGCATATAAGTTAAATAAGCAGGGTGACAATATATAGCTTTGACGTACTCTGTTCCCTATTTGGAACCAGTCTGTGGTTCCATGTCCAGTTCTAACTGTTGCTTCCTAACTTGCATATAGGTTTCTCAAGAGACAGGTCAGGTGGTCTGGTATTTCCATCTCTTTCAGAATTTTCCACAGTTTATTGTGATCCACACAGTTAAAGGCTTTGGCATAGTCAATAAAGCAGAAATAGATGTTTTTCTGGAACTCTTTTGCTTTTTCAATGATCCAGCGGATGTTGGCAATTTGACCTCTGGTTCCTCTGCCTTTTCTAAAACCAGCTTGAGCATCTGGACGTTCACAGTTCACATATTGCTGAAGCCTGGCTTAGAGAATTTTGAGCATTACTTTACTAGCGTGTGAGATGAGTGCAATTGTGTGTTAGTTTGAGCATTCTTTGGCATTGCCTTTCTTTGAGATTGGAATGAAAGCTGACCTTTTCCAGTCCTGTGGCCACTGCTGAGTTTTCCAAATTTGCTGGCATATTGAGTGCAGCACTTTCACAGCATCATCTTTCAGGATTTGAAATAGCTCAACTGGAATTCCATCACTTCCACTAGCTTTGTTCGCAGTGATGCTTTCTAAGTCCAACTTGACTTCACATTCCAGGATGTCTGGCTCTAGGTTAGTGATCGCACCATTGTGATTATCTGGGTCGTGAAGGTCTTTTTTGTATAGTTCTTCTGTATATTTTTGCTGCCTCTTCTTAATATCTTCTTCTTTTAGGTCCATACCAAATCCATACACTATACCTGTTAGGTCCATAACATTTACATACAGCACATAATATATACTAAACATATGTTAGTATAATTGATAATTTTATCAAAAAAGGAAATACAATATAAAAATTGTTATAAAAGCAAGCCTAAAATTTAACACTGATTCAAAGCAATGATGGTAAGTTAAAGTCTCCTATATTCCACTTCCTATAATATTGCATTTTTCTTTTTCAGGGTTTTTAATCCATATTTTGTCAGTATGACTCAACATCTTACCTCAAAAAACTGATATCAGTTTGTCCATTGATTTACAAAATTATTTTTGGCGATAGAAGAGTGTATGTTTACATAAAATTAATTGCATCATACTAAAGTCAAGTGGAAGCGCTGTGAAAATTCCTTTAATTGAGAACACTTTTTTCTTAATCAAGTAATTCTTAAATATTGGCTGGAAATGCTTCATTTGCAAGTAAGCTTTGTTAAGTATATACATTGACTATATTAAATAATAATAAAATTCCCAGTGACATCAAAACTACTTTAAGGACATGGCTTGAACTGATAAAGCTGGGAAATTTTAAGTTGTCATGGAAATCAAACATTTATAGTAGTTCTTAACCATGAAGAACACCCTCTGAAGTCATGGTGACATTTTCTACTTAAAGCACTGTAGAATCGAGACATTCAACAGGTCCAGGCAGTGCATTGAATCCACAAAGAAGGCAGAGGTTTTATGTGTCTGGCTACAGTGGGTTAGTTGAAGTTGATGTGTCATTATGAATTCAGAATTCTTCAAGCATTGCCACTTTATGTGGCATTGTTGATATTTGTATTGGAGAGAAATCCACGTTTAAAAGGGAAGTCATTTACAAATAGTCAGCCTTCAATCTTTGTCTCCCAGTCTGTCTCAACTGCCACTGTGAGTGTATCACTCCCTGCTTCAGCCACTACAAGGAGCCCACTACAGAATCAAGGCTGCGGTTTCTGTTTAAGACAATTAAAAATTGTCTTAATTTTTAATATCAGATCACAAAAATAGTAATAGTAACTATGTGCAATTACTCTCAGAAAAGAAAGGTACCCCTAAGTAATTATTAATTTTGGTGAGCACAAGTATTATAAACATCGGTAGTTGACTTTTGTTTTGTATAAATCATGTAGTTGAGTGGCTTACAATCTCTCACTTATAACTTGGGATCCTATGGCAATTTTTTACTATTATAATTCACCTAGGAACTTTTTTTCCTGCTTTCTAAATCAATAAAAGCTTTTTAAAACACATGCTTAATTAACTTAGCTAATTAATCAGGAATTTATCAAGTGTCTCTCATAATTTAAAGATATACTAGATATAATATAGATGAGTTTATAATCTAATTGGTAAGATAAGTTAATGAAATAATTAAACCATAGCACTTATGTTAAAATGTTATGTTTCTTTACCAAATGGGAGAAAAAAGTCTATATGTGTTTATATAACCAGACATAAACTATAAATGTGACTACTAGACTGACAAGATGCAGCAATATCCACTTATGCTTGTTCATGCCTGAAACATGAAACTTGGTTGAGAGAAGCTTGACATGTCTCTAATACCTTTGAAGTCCTGGGCAAAAAGACTGAAAGTCTTAGAAACACCTGTGGAGTACTCACATCTTCAGATTCATAATCAAAACTTTGGAAAAGAATGAGGACATAGGAGCTGATTATATTCTTCATATGCAAGAGTACAAATGTCCAGTACTTTGGTCTGTGATGACCAAAAAGTAGTCTCTTGGCAGGAGATAGTTGGAACTCATGAAGACTAGGGAAACAAATCCACTGTCAGGCTTGCCAGTGTAATTAGAATTATTTAAATTGATATATAGCTCAATTGGTAAAGAATCTGCCTGCATTTAGGTGATCCTAAGTTTAGGTGATTCCTGAGTTGAAAAGATCTTCTGGAGAAGGGATAGGCTACCCACCCCAGTATTCTTGGGCTTCCCTTCTGGCTCTGCTGGTATAATCTGCCTGCAGTGCAGGAGACCTGGATTCAATCCCTGGTTTGGGAAGATGCCCTGGAGAAGAGAACAGATACCCACTCCAGCATTCTGGCCTAGAGAATTCCATGTACTGTATAGTCCATGGGGTCTCAAAGAGTCAAACGAGACTAGGGTACTTTCACTTTCGCTCTCATATGTGGAAAGAAGGAAAAATATTCATTTGAAATTTGATGTTCAACATATTAAACATACAAATATACACGTAGTTATGCACGTGCATGCATAAAGACCACACTGAAAGAGTATCTAGCAATTCTTAAAAGTAAAAGATAATGTTGTTGGACTTAGCTTCATTTGTCCAATGTACAGTGAGGCCAAACTGAAACATCAGAGTTTAGAGCAGGGAGAGCAAGGGTCAAGCAAAGTGAATGGAACAGCTTATGTTCAAAAGATCTGATATCTTAGACAGGTTTCCAGGGGATCTTGGGGCTACAGGGTTGCACAATTCTTTGATTGATGGTGAAGAAGCAGGGCAGTGTCACAGGGGTTAACATTATCAGTCCTCAGACTCCAGACTGTCTGTAAGTTACATGGTTATGTAGTTAACTTCTACCATTTGGAGGGGGTCTTAGTATCTGTAAAACAGCTCAGGAATGTACATCTAATACTTTGACTTATGACCTTAAGAAAGCATTGAAGATTCTGTGCCTGCCATATGGCTGATTTACAGATTATATTTTGCCTGTTCTCCTGGCCCAACTGCTACTTTTGTCACTACATGTTTAAATTTTTTCAATCATTAATTCTTGAACTATGCATTTGTGATTCAGGGGAGGCCTAGGAGACTATAGCTTTTCTACAGACAAGAGGCAGGCAGATGACATGGAAGGAGGTATCTTTCCTGGGAAGGCCCCATCGGGTCCTGCCTGGTTACAATAGAAGGACTTACATTATATTCTGACTTGAGGTGTATATTGTTGTTCAGTTACTCAGTTGTGTCTGACTCTTTGTGACCCCATGAACTTCACCACACCAGGCTTCCCTGTCCTTCACCATCTCCCAGAGCTTACTCAGGCTCACTTCCATTGGTGATGCCATCCAACCATCTCATTCTCTGTCATCCCCTTCTCCTCCTGCCTTCAATCTTTCCCAGCATCAGAGTCTTTTCCAGTGAGCTGACTCTTCACATCAGGTGGCCAAAGTATTGGAGCTTCAGCTTCAGCATCAGTCCTTCCAATGAATATTCAGGGTTGATTTCCTTTAGGATTGAGTAGTTTGATCTCCTTGCAGTCCAAAGGACTCTCAAGAGTCTTCTCCAACACTACATTTTGAAAGAATCAGTACTTCAGTGCTCAGCCCTTTTTTTTTTTTATGGTCCAACTCTTACATCTGTAAATGACTACTAGAAAAAACACAGCTTTGACTATATGGACTTTGTTGGGAAAGTATGTCTCTGCTTTTTAATATGCTGTCTAGGTTTATCATAGCTTTTCTTCCAAGGAGCAAGCATCTTTGAATTTCATGGCTGCTGTCACCATCTGCAGTGATTTTTGAGCCCCAAAAAATAGTCTGTCACTGTTTCCATTGTTTCCCCATCTATTTGCCATGAAGTGATGGGACCAGTTGCCATGTTCTTAGTTTTTGAATGTTGAGTTTTAAGTCGGTTTCTTTTTTCCACTCTCCTCTTTCACCCTCATCAAGAGACTCTTTAGTTCCTCTTCGCTTTCTGTCATAATGGTGATGTCATCTGCATACCTGAGGATATTGATATTTATTCTGGTAATCTTAAATTCAGCTTGTGCTTCACACAGCCTAATGTTTTGCTTGATGTACTCTGAATATAAGTTAAATAAGGTAGACAATATATAGCCTTGAAGTACTCCTTTCCCAATTTTGAACCAGTCTGTTGTTCTATGTCTGGTTCTAACTGTTGCTTCTTGATCTGCATACTGGTTTTTCAGGAGGCAGGTAAAATGACTGTATGTCGTCTATGTGTCTGAAGTTCATATGACATATTAAGAAGTGCTAGGTTTATTATGGCATGCTTTCATAGACATTAACACGACTTGGCAGAGCAGAGCAGTGTGAAAAGAGCACTAGGTACTATGGACTGAATATTTATGACACCCTAAAACCTGTATGTTGAAGCCCCAACCCTCCGTATGATGATATTTGGAGTTGTGAGCTTTGGGAGATGATTAATTTTGGATGAGGTAATGAGCATGGGGTTCTTATGATGGGTGCTAATCTTACGATGGGATTAGCACCCTTATGAGGAGAAGCACCAGGGAGCTTTTCTCGCCTCCAGCATATGAGGAAACAGGGAGAAGGTGATCATGCACCAGGCAGGAAGAGCGATCTCACCAGGACCTGAGCATTCTGGCACCCAGATCTCAGATTTCCAGCCATCGGAACTATGAGAAAAGAAATTTCTGTTGTTTATGCCACCCAGTCTATAATATTTTCATATGGCAGCCCAAGATTACTATTATTTAAAAGAAAGGAATAACAGAAGACATATTGATAGCATTTATGATTTTATGCCTTGTTTTTATACAGGTTATACAAAGCAATGTAGAAAGCTTTTGAATAAAGGTCAAAATAAAGAGAATAAACTAAATATCATCGCAGATTAACACTCTTTCAAAATCTGGCTGTTAAGAAGTACAACATAAATATAAAGTAAATATGCTTTGAAAGAATATTTGTGATATATATTCAAACCAAATGAAGATTATTATGGATAAAAATTCATAAGAGATTTTGAAATTAACACAAAACCATCTGTATGGAAATAATGGAGGACTTAAACTCTGTGAACATCTGTTATAAATCTAATTCTACTAAAAGGATGGCATGTAATAAATTTGTTATTTACCTTGTTGGCATGTTCATCTTACATGGGGAAGCAAATGGGCAATTGCTGGATTTCATTCAAATAAGGGAAGAAAATTGGCTGGGGATGTGAGTATGATGGAAATGTTTCAATTAAAGAGACTATGCCTATTGCAGAGAAGGCAATGACAATTACTCCAGTACTCTTGCCTGGAAAATCCCATGGACGGAGGCTCCAGTCCATGGTGTTGCAAAGAGTTCGGCACTACTGAGTGACTTCACTTTCACTTTTCACTTTCATGCATTGGAGAAGGAAATGACAACCCACTCCAGTGTTCTTGCCTGGAGAATCCCAGGGACAGCGGAGCCTGGTGGGCTGCTGTCTATGGGGTTGCACAGAGTCAGACACGACTGAGGTGACTTAGCAGCAGCATGCTTATTTAGAATTTCGGCTGGTGAGGATAGAATTACTTAGTAGATTCAAAGACATACTCTTGACTTCAAAAAAAGCTTAAAAACATAAATGTGAACCATGGTCCCATCTGTAATTCTAAAGTATATATTTATCGAGAGTGTTGACAGGCTCTGAAATAAATTCTGTATAACTGTAATACAGGAAAAAAAAAAAAAAAGCAGGGAACAGCAAATGGATCCTATGTGACAGTTTGGGGAAATCTGTAATAAGCTCAAATGTACAAACATTTTCAAATTTGAAAGGTATGGCAGAAAACTTGAATAAAGGCAAACAGAAACCAAAACATTCTAAGAATAGAATTAAAGCACTTAAATCCAGAAATAAGTTGAGTTCATGAGCAAAGTGCTATAATTTATTATTAGAATGAGTAGAAGTTAATGAGGTAATTATCTCTTAGAGAGAAAAGTATGATATTCATGGATGGCAAAATGAAAGCTGAATGTTTAGTTCCCAAATAGTTTTGCCTTGTTCTGTAGAACTGGTTTTTACCAATTCTTTTCTAGCAATCTTTTTCAAACATGAATAATTTGAGTTACAAGTTAGAAGTTGTCTCAGATAGGATTTTCTAGAAGAAGACACTGAGATGGATGGTAGTATAAAAATATTTTTTTTAGAAAGTGTTCACAGTGAAAGGAGAGGAAATAGGAAAATGCCTCAGGCAAAGGAGTGCTTAGTTTTCAAAGGCTGCTGTAACAAAGTGGAACACATTGAGTGGCTTAAACAACAATAATTCACTGTCTCACAGTTCTGGATAGTAGACATCTGAGATCAAAGTGCTGGCAGAGTTGATTTCTTCTGAGAACTGTGAGGGAATTTCTGTTCCCACACCTTTCTCCTAGCTTCTGGTAGTTTACTGGCCATCTTGGACTTTCCTTTGTCATAGATGTATAGCTCAGCCCCTGCCCCCATGTTCGCATGAGTTTCTCCCTTCTTTATTCCCTCTTCTTATCAGGACACCAGTCATCTTTGATCAAGGCCTACATGAATGACCTCATTATACCTTTCCTACCTCTATAAATAGATAATCATGACCCATTTCAAAATAAAATCACATTTTGAGGTAATGAGAAATAAGACTACAACATATCTATTTTTTTGAGGGACAAAATTCATGAAATTACATAATTTTGAAGGTGATATGTCAAGCAAAGTCTCTCCTAATATAACTTGTGCTCAATCCCCAGGAAGCTCTGCAACATTGTAACCTACACCTCGGAGTTGTCTTATCAAGAGTAAGGAAGTGGGTGTATTCATTCCATTGCCCAATCACTCTTTGGTTAATGGGTAGGTACCCTATGTGGATGCAACTTCCCAGGTACTTCCCAACATACACCTAGTACTCTAATGGCAAAAGTCTAATGATGGACTGCAGGAACTGGATCTGAGGGTTAACAGCATGTACATATGACAATAGTAAGGGGATTTCAGAGACTATGAGCAGACCATTGACAATGACTTATACAAAGTGGTATACAACACACACACACACATACACACACGCACACACACAGTTCATCATTTAAATTGTTTTAAGTCCCCAAAACTGGAAGAATTACATTATAAGATGCTTAAATATATGTTGTCATTTTAATCACAAAACCACGGTAGTAATCTTTGAGAAACATGCAGTATTTTCCAGTATTGGTGATGAGCACACATGTTCTGTTTTCAAAAAGGAAATGCAACTTTCTGGTAAAATCAAAGGTCGCAACTAGTCCACATGAATTCATCACAAACAACATGAAGAAATAAAATAATTTCTTTTTAAATAGCTCTATAGACTATATTTTAGGGGGATTTTAGGTGGCTTCCTGATGGAACAGCTTCACTGGTATCCTTCAATTGATATTCCCATTAGTTATGTAGTGCACAACGTATGTGGTCATTTCCAATGGTCATATGTATATGGATCCATATAAGAATATAACTTGACTTTAGGAGTACATTAGATAAAGTGAAAAGTGAAAGTGAAGTTGCTTAGTCATGTCCAACTCTTTGCAACCCCGTGGACTGTAGCTCACAGAATTTTCCAGGCAAGATTACTGGAGTGGGTTGCCATTTCCTTCTCCAGAGGTTCTTCCTGACCCATGGATCAAAACCATAAAGGTTTTAATTGTCTTATGAAGACAAAAGAGACTTAGCTGAATTCATAGATGATTGAGCTGATGTTAATTAACAGAGTTGTGAAAGATTAACAGATAACCAATAGTGTTCAAATGGATTGGTTTCTACATTTTTTTTTCCAAAATGTTATCAGTTACTTGGATAAACACATTTTACCAATTTCTGAAATGTATCCATTTGTTGTATTAAAAAACAGTTTGTTGAATACCTACCATATGTCACAGGCTACTAAAAGTGAGAAACACTGGTGAAAGGTCATGGTTCTCTTCTAAAGATGTTTGCTGTCTGGCTGAAATCTGTCAGGTAATAAATTTAGTACTACTAGAGAACAAGATGGCGGAGGAGTAGGTGAATGGGGACTACATCTTTCTCCACGGATACATCAGGAATACACCTTCAGACACAGAAGTGCTTGAAGAACACCAGCTGAGAGCAGACAGGACTACATGACCACCAGAAAAGAATATATAAAATCATGCAAAACTTGGTAGGACAAAGGAACTAGGGGGAAAAACAGGAGTGTTAGTAGGACTGGACCTGCCCTTGGCAGGTGGGGAAACTGAAGCAGGCATTCAATCCCCGCAGTGGGGCAATTTTCTGGGTCAGAGGAGAAACATTTAAGGCAGAGAGTGAAACAGCTGATCCGTGGCAGCCCAAATGGGATGAGAATCATACAGTTCTTACCTCAGCCATACATACCCCGGACAGGGACACAGGTCCCCTAGAATGTGCAGGGGCTAGGAGCTGGAGCACAGGGATTGTGAAGCAATCTTAGGGAAGGGGCTGCTGTTGACTGCAGAGAGAGGGACCAAGGGGACCTGAGGGAGGAGACTGTGGAGGGCATTGCCTGTGGAGGAAAGCCAGGCAGCCATGGAAGCAGGGGATACTGCTGAGTCATGTGTAAGGGCTGGGGCCATCACCATAGCCTCTTTCTCCCCACACACCAGCATTAGCTGCTGTACAATAGAGAGGCTGGCTCATCAAGTGCCTGATGCACCAATCTATAGAGTAGGACCCCCAGCCAGGGGACCCCTCTATATTCCTGAGGTGTGAAAAAATAGGGAAGGATCCCAGGCTAGGGAGGTCTCTAAGTGCCTGAACAGATAGAGCTACAAAGAAAGACTAGCCAAAGAGGCCATCTGACCATGACCTTCACAGGTGAATTCTATCAATAATTGAGAGACGAGCTAATGCCTATCCTTCTAAAACTCTTTCAGAAAATTTCAGAGGAAGGAATACTTTCAAACTCATTCTACGAGGCCACCATCACCCTGATAACAAAACCAGACAAAGATAACACACAAAAAAGAAAACTATAGGCCAATATCACTGATGAACATAGATGCAAAAATCCCCAACAAAATTTCAGCAAACAGAATTCAATAATATATTAAAAGGGGGCGGTCCTAAGATGGCGGAGGAATAGGATGGGGAGACCACTTTCTCCCTCACAAATTCCTCAAAAGAACATTTCAACGCTGAGCAAACTCCACAAAACAACCTCTGAATGCTGGCAGAGGACATCAGGCACCCAGAAAAGCAGATCATTGTCTTCAAAAACAGGTAGGAAAAAATATAAAAGACAAAAAAAGAGACAAAGGAGGTGGGTTGGGAGCTCCATCCCAGGAAGGGAAGCCGGTCCCAGGAAGGGAATTTTAAGAAGAGAGGTTTCCAAACACCAGGAAACACTCTCTCTGCCGAGTCTGTGGCGAGCCTTGGAAGCACAGAGGGCAAGATAACAGGAAGGAAAAATAAATAAATAATTAAAACCAACAGATTACAAGCCCAACAGTAAGTCCCCCAGTGGAAAAGCAGCACAGACGCCTGCATCCACCACTAACAACTGGGAGCAGGGCAGGGAGACGCGGGAGGCACGGGCTGCAGTGTTTTGTATGAATCGGGCAGGAATGCCCTGCGCGTAACCAGAACAAACTAACTTGGGCTAGCAAACCAGACTGTGGGATAGCTACCACGCGAAAAGCTTGAACATATGACACTGCCAGGACCGCGCACAGGACAAAGGATGGAACGGAAATAGCCGGCTGCAGACCATCCTCCACCAGGGACAGGCAGCCAGAGCCGTAAGGGCTGGAAAGGGGCATTTGCAGCCCCGGAGAGACTTTACCTACCAAACTGCAAGCAGGCTTCTTTGCTAAGACTTCTAGGGGTGCTGGACAGTCACCATCTGCCTCACAAGGGGCGCCAGTGGTACACCCAGAAAACTGAGCAGCAGAGACAGGAAAGGCGACAAGTCACAGCGACCGTGCTCGCCAAACACCTGAGATACTTGGACCTGGGAAGGGCACAAAATGCAGTCCCAACCGAATCTGCGCCTCTGTGGGCTACCTGAGTGCCAAACCTGAGCGGCTTAGACCGGGGAAGTGCACGCAGACTAGGTCTGGCCACAGACGGTTCCTGGCTGAGCAACATAGAGCCGGAGAGGTTTGTGCACCGCGAGCAGGGACAGGCCCAGCGGGGCTCAGATACTGCACGCACACAACAGTGTTATTTGTTTGCAGCATTCCCCCCCCCCCTACAGCGTGACTGAACAAGTGAGCCTAAAAAAAAAAAGTGTCCACCACCGCCCTCCCTGTGTCAGGATGGAAATCAGACACTGAAGAGACCAGCAAACAGAAGAAGATAAACAGAGGGAACCACCTTGGAAGTGACCCCACATTGCCCACAACACCAGAGAAAGGGCCAGATATATCTTTACTATTTTTACAATCATTCCTTTTTTCTTTTTTCTTTTATCGTTTTTTGCTGATGCTATTGTGGAGTTGTTTTTTCTTTTCTTTTTCTTCTTCTTTTTTTTTTTTTTTTCTTCTAACTTTTAAAAATTGTTAAGTCCTCTATTTCTCCTCTAATTTGTATTTCTATAACCTACTATTACTTAAAAAAAAAAAAAGACTCTATTTTTTAAAGCAAACACCATATATAGTCTTTGTGTGGTTGTTGTTGGTGTTTTTTAATAATTCTTGTGGCTTTGGTTTTTTTTTGTTTGTTTGTTTTCTTGTTGTTTTTCTTTTTTCTTTTCTTTTTTCCTTATTCTTTTTTTAATATTGTATTTTTGAAAATCTAACCTCTACTCTAGATTTTTAATCTTTGCTTTTTGATTTTTGTTGTCAATTTTGTACATTTAAAAACCCAAACTTCACTACCCAGTTTTACCTGAGAGCGAGTACTGGCTTGACCACTCTTTCCTCCTTTGGACTCTCCTTTTTCTCCACTGGGTGGCCTCTGTCTCTTCCCTCCCCTTTCTCTTCTCTATCCAACTCTGTGAATCTCTTGTGTGTTCCAGACGGTGGAGAACACCTAAGGAACTGGTTACTGGCTGGATTTGTCTCTCTCCTTTTCATTTCCCTCTTTTATCCTCCTGGCCACCTCTGTCTATGTCCTCTCTCTCCTCTTCCCTGTATAACTCCGTGAATACCTCTGAGCGGTCCAGACTGTGGAGTGCACATAAGGAAGTGATTACTGGCTAGTTTGCTCTCTCCTCTTTTGATCCCACCACATCTCATTCCAGTCACCTCTAACTATCCCCTCCCTCTTCTCTTCTCCATGTAACTCAGTGAACCTCTCTGGGTGTCCCTCAATGTGGAGAAACTTTTCATCTTTAACCTAGATATTTTATCATTGGTGCTGTATAGATGGAGAAGTCTAGAGGCTACTGTAAAAATAAAACTGAAAGCCAGAAGCAAGAGGCTTAAGTTCAAAGCCTGAGAACATCAGAGAACTCCTGAATTCAGGGAATATTAATCAATAGGAGCCCATTAAATGCCACCATACCTACACAGAAACCAAGCTCCACCCAAGGGCCAACAAGTTCCAGAAAAAGACATACCATGCAAATTCTCCAGCAACACAGGAACACACCCCTTAGCTTCAATATGCAGGCAGCTCAAAGTTACTCTAAAACCACTGACATCTCATTACCCATTACTGGTCACTCCATTGCACTCCAGAGAGAAGAAACCCAGCTCCATCCACCAGAACTCCAACACAAGCCTCCCTAACCAGGAAACCTTGACAAGCCACTGATGCAACCCCACCCACAGTGAGGAAGCTCCATAATAAAGAGAACACCACAAATTCCCAGAATATAGAAAGGCCACCCCAAATGCAGCAATATAACCAAGATGAAGAGACAGAGGAATACTCAGCAGGTAAAGGAACAGGAGAAATGCCCACCAAACCAAACAAAAGAGGGAGAGATAGGGAATCTACCTGAGAAGGAATTCCGAATATTGATAGTGAAAATGATCCAAAATCTTGAAATCAAAATGGAATCACAGATAAGTAGCCTGGAGACAATTATTGAGAAGATGCAAGAAAGGTTTAACAAGGGCCTAGAAGAAATAAAAAAGAGTCAATATATAATGAATAACGCAATAAATGAGATCAGAAACACTCTGGAGGCAACAAATAGTAGAATAACGGAGGCAGAAGATAGGATTAGTGAAATAGAAGACAGAATGGCAGAAATGAATGAATCAGAGAGGAAAAAAGAAAAACGAATGGAAAGAAATGAGGACAATCTCAGAGACCTCCAGGACAATATGAAATGCTCCAACATTCGAATTATAGGTGTCCCAGAAGAAGAAAACAAAAAGAAAGATCATGAGAAAATCCTTGAGGAGATAATAGTTGAAAACTTCCCTAAAATGGGGAGGGAAATAATCACCCAAGTCCAAGAAACACAGAGAGTTCCAAACAGGATAAACCCAAGGCGAAACACCCCAAGACACATATTAATCAAATTAACAAAGATCAAACACAAAGAATAAATATTAAAAGCAGCAAGGGAAAAACAACAAATAACACACAAGGGGATTCCCATAAGGATAACAGCTGATCTTTCAATAGAAACTCTTCAGGCCAGGAGGGAATGGCAAGACATACTTAAAGTGATGAAAGAAAATAATCTACAGCCCAGATTACTGTAACCAGCAAGGATCTCATTCAAATACAAAGGAGAAATCAAAAGCTTTACAGACAAGCAAAAGCTGAGAGAATTCAGCACCACCAAACCAGCTCTCCAACAAATGCTAAAGGATCTTCTCTAGACAGGAAACACAAAAGGGTGTATAAACCCAAACCCAAAACAATAAAGTAAATGGTAACGGGATCATACTTATCAATAATTACCTTAAAGGAAAATGGGTTGAATGCCCCAACCAAAAGGCAAAGACTGGCCGAATGGATACAAAAACAAGACCCCTCTATATGCTGCTTACAAGAGACCCACAAAGAAACAAGGGACACATACCAACTGAAAGTGAAGGGCTGGAAAAAAATATTCCACGCAAATAGAGACCAAAAGAAAGCAGAAGTGGCAATACTCATATCCGATAAAATAGACTTTAAAACAAAGGCTGTGAAAAGAGACAAAGAAGGCCACTACATAATGACCAAAGGATCAATCCAAGAAGATATAACAATTATAAATATGTATGCCACCAACATAGGAGCACCACAATATGTAAGACAAATGCTAACAAGTAGGAAAGGAGAAATTAACAATAACACAATAATAACAGGAGACTTTAATGCCCCACTCACACCTATGGACAGATCAACTAAACAGAAAATTAACAAAGAAACACAAACTTTAAATGATACAATAGACCAGTTTGACCTAATTGATATCTATAGGACATTTCACCCCAAAACAATGAATTTCACCTTTTTCTCAAGTGCTCACTGAACCTTCTCCAGGATAGATCATGTCCTGGGCCATAAATCTAAACTTGATAAATTAAAAAAAAAAAATCAAAATCATTCCAAGCATCTTTTCTGACCATAATGCGTTAAGATTAGATCTCAATTACAGAGAAAAACTATTAAAAATTCCAACGTATGGAAGCTGAACAACACGCTTCTGAATAACCAACAAATCACAGAAGAAATCAAAAAAGAAATCAAAATATGCATAGAAACGAATGAAAATGAAAACACAACACCCCAAAACCTGTGGGACACTATAAAAGCAGTGCTAAGTGGAAAGTTCATAGCAATATAGGCATACCTCAAGAAACAAGAAAAAAGTCAAATAAATGACCTAACTCTACACCTAAAGCAACTAGAAAAGGAAGAAAAGGAGAACCCCAGGGTTAGTAGAAGGAAAGAAATCTTAAAAATTAGGGCAGAAATAAATGCAAAAGAAACAAAAGAGACCATAGCAAAAATCAACAAAGCCAAAAGCTGGTTCTTTGAAAGGATAAATAAAATTGACAAACCATTAGCCAGACTCATCAAGAAGCAAAGAGAGAAAAATCAAATCAATAAAATTAGAAATGAAAATGGAGAGATCACAACAGACAACACCAAAATACAAAGGATCATAACAGACTACTATCAGCAATTATATGTCAATAAAATGGACAATGTGGAAGAAATGGACAAATTCTTAGAAAAGTACAACTCTCCAAAACTGAACCAGGAAGAAATAGAAAATCTTAACAGACCCATCACAAGCACGGAAATTGAAACTGTAATCAGAAATCTTCCATCAAACAAAAGCCCAGGTCCAGACGGCTTCTCAGCTGAATTCTACCAAAAATTTCGAGAAGAGCTAACACCTATCCTACTCAAACTCTTCCAGAATATTGCAGAGGAAGGTAAATTTCCAAACTCATTCTATGAGGCCAGCATCACTCTAATACCAAAACCTGACAAAGATGCTACAAAAAAGAAAAATACAGGCCAATATCACTGATGAACATAGATGCAAAAATCTTCAACAAAATTCCAGCAATCAGAAGCCAACAACACATTAAAAAGATCATAAACCATGACCAAGTGGGCTTTATCCCAGGGATGCAAGGATTCTTCAATATCCGTAAATCAATCAATGTAATTCACCACATTAACAAATTGAAAAACAAAAGCCATATGATTATCTCAATAGATGCAGAGAAGGCCTTTGACAAAATTCAACATCCTTTTATGATAAAAACTCTCCAGAAAGCAGGAATAGAAGGAACGGACCTCAACATAATAAAAGCTATATATGACAAACCCACAGCAAACATTATCCTTAATGGTGAAAAATTGAAAGCATTTCCCCTAAAGTCAGGAACAAGACAAGGGTGCCCACTTTCACTGCTACTATTCAACATTGTTCTGGAAGTTTTGGCCACAGCAATCAGGGCAGAAAAAGAAATAAAAGGAATCCAAATTGTAAAATAAGAAGTAAAACTCTCACTGTTTGCAGATGACATGATCCTCTACATGGAAAACCCTAAAGACTCCACCAGAAAATTACTAGAGCTAATCAATGAATATAGTAAAGTTGCAGGATATAAAATCAACACACAGACATCCCTTGCATTCCTATACACTAATAATGAGAAAGTAGAAAAATAAATTAAGGAAACAATTCCATTCACCATTTCAACAAAAAGAATAAAATACTTAGGTATATATCTACCTAAAGAAACTAAAGACCTATATATAGAAAACTATAAAACACTGATGAAAGAAATCAAATAAGACACTAATAGATAGAGAAATATACCATGTTCATGGATCTGAAGAATCAATGTAGTGGACATGAGTATACTACCCAAAGCAATCTACAAATTCAATACAATCCCTATCAAGCTACCAGCGATATTTTTCACAGAACTAGAACAAATAATTTCAAGATTTGTATGGAAATACAAAAAACCTCGAATAGCCAATGCAATCTTGAGAAAGAAGAATGGAACTGGAAGAATCAACTTGCTTGACTTCAGGCTCTACTACAAAGCCACAGTCATCAAGACCGTATGGTACTGGCACAAAGACAGACATATAGATTAATGGAACAAAATAGAAAGCCCAGAGATAAATCCACACACATATGGACACCTTATCTTTGACAAAGGAGGCAAGAATATACACTGGAGTAAAGACAATCTCTTTAACAAGTGGTGCTGGGAAAACTGGTCAACCACTTGTAAAAGAATGAAACTAGATCACTTTCTAACACTGCACACAAAAATAAACTTAAAATGGATTAAAGATCTAAATGTAAGACCAGAAACTATAAAACTCCTAGAGGAGAACATAGGCAAAACACTCTCTGACATAAATCACAGCAGGATCCTCTATGATCCACCTCCCAGAATTCTGGAAATAAAAGCAAAAATAAACAAATGGGATCTAATTAAAATTAAAAGCTTCTGCACAACAAAGGAAACTATAAGCAGGGTGAAAAGACAGCCTTCTGAATGGGAGAAAATAATAGCAAATGAAGCAACTGACAAACAACTAATCTCAAAAATATACAAGCAACTTATGCAGCTCAATTCCAGAAAAATAAACAACCCAATCAAAAAATGGGCCAAAGAACTAAATAGACACTTCTCCAAAGAAGACATATGGATGGCTAACAAACACATGAAAAGATGCTCAACATCACTCATTATCAGACAGATGCAAATCAAAACCACAATGAGGTACCACTTCACACCAGTCAGAATGTCTGCGATCCAAAAGTCTGCAAGCAATAAATGTTGGAGAGGGTGTGGAGAAAAGGGAACCCTCTTACACTGTTGGTGGGAATGCAAACTAGTACAGTCACTATGGAGAACAGTGTGGAGATTCCTTTAAAAAAATTGCAAATAGAACTACCTTATGACCCAGCAATTCCACTGCTGGGCATACACACCAAGGAAACCAGAATTGAAAGAGACACATGTACCCCAATGTTCATTGCAGCACTGTTTATAATAGTCAGGACATGGAAACAACCTAGATGTCCATCAGCAGATGAATGGATAAGAAAGCTCTGGTACATATACACAATGGTGTATTACTCAGCCATTAAAAAGAATACATTTGAATCAGTTCTGATGAGATGGATGAAACTGGAGCCGATTATGCAGAGTGAAGTAAGCCAGAAAGAAAAACACCAATACAGTATACTAACACATATATATGGAATTTAGAAAGATGGTGATGATGACCCTGTATGTGAGATAGCAAAAGATGTGTAGAGTGGACTTTTGGACTCTGAGGGAAAGGTAGAGGGTGGGATGATTTGGGAGAATGGCATTGAAACATGTATACTATCATGTAAAAACGAATCGCCAGTGTATGTCCGATGCAGGATACAGGATGCTTGGGGCTAGTGCACGGGGATGACCCAGAGAGATGTTATGGGGAGGGAGGTGGGAGGGGAGTTCATGTTTGGGAACACATGTACACCCGTGGTGGATTCATGTCAATGTATGGCAAAACCAATACAGTATTGTAAAGTAAAATAAAGTAAAAATAAAAATTTTTAAAAATAAAATAAAATAAAAGCTTATACACCATGATCAAGATGGGCTTATTCCAGGGATGCAAGGCTTCTTCAATATATGCAAATTAATCAATGTGAGAGACCATATTAAAAAATTGAAAGATAAAAATCATGTGATAATCTTAATAGAGGTAGAAAAAGCCTTTGAAAAAATTCGGCACCCATTTATTTTTAAAACTCTTCAAAATGGCCATGGAAGGATCCTGCTCAACATATTAAGGACCATATATGATAAGCCCATAGCAAACATTATTCTCAATGGTGAGAAACTGAAAGAATTCCTCCTAAGATCAGGAACAAGACAAGAGTGTCCACTTTCACCCCTATTATTCAACATAGTTTTGGAAATTCTAGTTATAGCAATCAGAGAAGAAAAGAAATAAAAGGAACCCAAATCAGAATAGACGAAACCAGTAAAGCACTCACCGTTTGCAGATGACATGATACGATTCATAGAAAACCCTAAAGATACTATCAGAAAATTACTAGAGCTAATCAGTGAGTTTAGCAAAATCACAGGATACAAAATAAATACACAGATATCACTTGCATTCCTACATACTAACAGTGAAAAATCAGAAAGAGAAATTAAAGAGCCAATTCCATTCATCATTGCAACAAAAAGAATAAAATATCTAGGAACAAACTTACCTAAGGAGACAAAAGAACTGTATACAGAAAATTATAAAACACTGATGAAAGAAATCAAATGACATAAACAGATGGGAAGATATCCCATGTTCCTGAATAGGAGGAATTAATATTGTGAAACTGAGTATACTACCAAATGCAATCTACAGATTCAGTGAAATCTCTATCAAGTTACCAATGGCATTTTTCACCAAACTAGAACAAAAATTTTCACAAATCATATGGTAGCACAGAAGACCTCAAATAGCTAAAGTAGTCTTGATAAAGAAGAATGGAGCTGAAGGAATCAACCTTCCTGACTTCAGATTGTACTGCAAAGCTACAGTCATCAAAACAGTATTGTACTGTCACAAAAAGAGAAATATAGACCAGTGGAACAAGATAGAAAGCCTGGAAGTATGGGAACCTTATTTTTGACAAAGGAGGCAAGAATATACAATGGGGCAAAGACAACCTCTTCAATAAGTGGTGCTGGGAAAACTGGACAGCTACATGTAAAAGAATGAAATTAGAACACTTCCTAACAACATATACAAAGATAAACTCAAAATGGATTGAAGACCTAAATATAAGACCAGAAGCTATAAAACTCTAGAGGAAAACATAGGCAGAACACTCAATGACATAAATCAAAGGAAGATCTTCTATGACCCACCTCCTAGAGTAATAGAAATAAAAACAAAAGTAAACAAGTGGGATCTGATTAAACTTAAAAGTTTTTGCACAACAAAGGAAATTACAAGCAAGGTGAGAAGACAACCCTCAGAATGGGAGAAAATAATAGCAAATGAAACACCTGACAAAGGATTAATTTCCAAAATATACAAGCAGCTCATAGAACTCAATACTAGAAAAACAAACAACCCAATCCAAAAGTGGGAAGAAGACCTAAACAGACATTTCTCCAAAGAAGACACACAGATGGCTAACAAACACGTGAAAAGATGCTCAATATTGCTCATTATTAGAGAAACACAAATCACAACTACAATGAGATGTCACCTCACACTGGTCAGAATGGCCCTCGTGAAAAAGTCTACAAACAATAAATGCTGGAGAGGGTGTGGAGAAAAGGGAACCCCCTTGCACTGTTGCTGAGAATGTAAACTGATGCAGCCATTTTAGAAGATGGTATGGAGATTCCTTAAAATTCTAGGAATAAAACCACCATATGACCCAGCAATCCCACTCCTAGGCATAAACCCTGAGGAAACCAAAATTGAAAAAAACACATGTATCCCGTTGTTCATAGCAGCACTATTTACAATAACTAGAACATGGAAGCAACCTATAAGTCCATCGAGAGATAAATAGATAAAGAAGTTGTGGCACATATACACAATGGAATATTACTCAGCCATGAAAAGGAACACATTTGAGTCAGTTCTAATGAGGTGAATGAACCTATTATACAGAGTGAAGCAAGTCAGAAAGAAAAAAACAAATATCATTTTCTAATGCATACATACGGAATCTAGAAAGATGGTACCAAAGAATTTATTTGGAAGTCAGCAATGGAGAGACAGACGTAGAGAACAGACCTATGAACATGGGGAGAGGGAAGGAGAGGGTGAGATGTATGGAGAGAGTAACATGGAAACATATGTAAAAATAGATAGCCAACAGGAATTTGCGGTATGTCTCAGGGAACTCAAACAGGGGCTCTGTATCAACCTAGAGGGGTGGGATGAGGAGGGAGATGGGAGGGAGGTTCAAGAGTGAAGGGATATGTGTATACCTATGGCTGATTCATGTTTAGGTCTGACAGAAAACAACAAAATTTCGTAGAGACATTATCCTTCAATTAAGAAATAAGTAAATTAAAAAACTAACTAATATATTTTCCCACCTATATGTAAAACCCTGTGTGACAGATACTGTAATCAGTAATGCTACTAAAAGGAGTTTATAATTTCTCTCCTTTACTTTCCCATGGAGAAGTACGCTAATTTTTATGGTGAGGTCCAAAGACATTCATTGAATGTGATACATTTCTAGAAAACCAAACATTTTTAGGGAGGATGCTCTTGTCTAATTCAATGTCCCTTCTGCCTTTTTTGGCTTTTCTTTTTTTAAGAATATTATGTTCTATGTATTTGCAGCTGTAAGAACAGTCCAAAACTATTAAGGGGTCCTGGTTTAGGAAGATTTAGGGCAGTCAACCTTGGCCAGCTTCTCCTTCATGGTTGGTCTACTCTACCAAAGTCAGGTTTTTCCTTTCCATAAAGTTCAGGGATATGGAATTTGAGTTTGGTATTTAAAGGAGCTGAGCAGTAAAAGTGTTGTATTTGGACTCACATTTAAGTATCAAGCCTACCACTGATATAATCAAAAGCAACTCATTTTATTCACCATAATTCCATATTGAATTTAGAGTGAAATTCCTCTATGCAAAGTGTTCCTTTCTCTGATTTTCTTGTTCTCCAAGTATCTTCTAGAGAATTCACTGATTGATTTCTTAGAATGGATTTTCTGGAAACAGGTTCTAAGATAAGAAATTTTTATGTGAGGAAGTTTCCTTAAGGAATGGTCTTATGAGATACAACCATAAGAAAGTGAGCACTCTGGATTGGGTAGCAGAAATTGACCTTCACTGTAGTGGCAACTGAAAACTTAGTTGTGATTATGCAAAATTTTGGATTTGGCAGAAGCTTTATAGTTGCAACTATTTGACTAATGGAGGGTGGGCCTTGTTTCTCTGTATAAAACTGTCCCTGCCTGTCGGCAGTTCCTGGGCTATAGGGTTCCTTGTGACCGAGGGAAATCCTCAGTGAGGGCAGAGCTGTGAGCTATCAGCATTAGGAAGTCTATGTGTGTATAGACTTTGAAAGGAGGTTTAAGAATAGAATGCTATAGTATCCATCACAACCGACTTAAAATGTTGAAAAACAAGCAGGGGTGAGAGAAAGGACAGAGTAGAGGAAACTTATTCCAGTTAATTCCATAGATACAAGATATATGCAACTGAAACACAATGGCTGTTTTTGTGGAAGATGTAACACAGTAGATAAAAGGGATTATAAAGGAAAAAAAAAAAATAATGTAAAACACTGTAGACTCCAAAAGCAAGGCATTGATGTGACTAGAAAAGTCAGACATTCATAGTGGAATCACACAGAACCATCTATTGGGACATTAAAGATTGCTCCCCATAGACCTCAGTGCAAATAATAAAACTTTTAGAAAACTAATTCCCTATGCTCTTTATTTCATAGAACTCATGACAGATCATTGAGATTTCACAAACTAAAAAAGTTAAAAAGTTCAAGTTACAATAAGATATTTATCCAGCTTTATCTTTTTTATATATGGGGAAATATACCAACCTATAGTAACAAACTACAAAAATTCATTATAAAGCACATTTCAAATATAGCTGTGGCATCTCCATGTTACCTAGTTCCTAAAGTTTAAAATCTGGACAGTGTGTTCCTTTGTTTGTTAAAAGGAACAGTTTTATGTTTACAGCTAAATCGAGAGGAGGATACAGAGATTTCCATACACCACTTACCCCCTCTCATGTGGTTTTCCACATTATCAATAACTCCCATCACAGTGGTATACATATTAACACTGATGAATACATTTTGACACGTCATTATCATCTAGAGTCCATAGTTTGCAGCAAGTTACTCTTAGTGTTGTGTATTCTACGTTTGGACAAACGTGTAATGATATGCATCCACAATTATAGTAGCAGGCAGAATAGTTTTTACTGTCCTAAAATCTTCTGGGCTCTGCAATTTCATCCTTCCCTCCTCCCTAACCCATGGCAAACTTATTATTATTATTTTACTATATTTGTAGTGTTGCTTTTCCCAGATATCATAATGTTGGAATCTTACAATCTGTAGTCTTTTTAGACTGGCTGCTTTCACTTAGTAACATGTCTTTAAGCTTTCTCCATGTCTTGATGTGGCTTGATATCTGCTTTGTTTTCAGTGCTATATAATATTCCACTATCTGGATGTACCATAGTTTATTTATCCATTTACCTACTGAAGGACATCTGGTTTGCTTCCAAGTTTTAACAATTATGAAGAAAGCTTCTATAAATATCCATGTATTGCTTCGTGTCAACATAAGTTTTCAAATTATTTGTGTAACCACCAAATGGCACAATTGTATCATATGGTAAAAGTATGTTTAGTCTGGCAAACAAAAAAAACAAACAAACAAGCAAACACCCTAAATTGTCTTTTAAAGTATGTATAGCATTTTGCATGCCCATCAGTAGTGAATAATCCTCCATATCCTCATCATAATTTGGTGTTATCAGTGTTCCAGTTTTTTAAATTAAAGTATTGGGCTTCCCTGATAGCTCAGTTGGTAAAGAATATGCCTTCAATGCAGGAAACCCCAGTTTGATTCCTGGGTCAGGAAGATCCGCTGAAGAAGGGATCGGCTACCCACTCCAGTATTCTTGGGCTTCCCTTATGGCTCAGCTGTAAACAATCTGCCTGTGATATAAGATACCTGGATTCGATCCCTGGGTTCGGAAGATCCCCTGGAGAAGGGAAAGGCTACCCACTCCAGTATTCTGGCTTGGGGAATTCCCAGAGAATTTGCCTGGGTTGCAAAAAGTCAGAAATGACTGAGCGACTTCCAGTTGCACGGTTGATTTATAATATTATATTAGTTTTAGGTATACAACATAGTAATTCGTTCTTTTTATAGAGTATACTGCATTAAAGTTCTTATAAATAATAGCTATAACCCCCCATGTTGTATAACGTATCTTTGTTGTTCATCTATTTTATGCACAGCAGTTTGTATAGATTTTGGACAAGTAGTTGTGTAGTGGTATCTCACTATTTTAACTTGCATTTCGTTAATGCCATATGATGTGGAGTAACTCTCAACTGCTTATTTGCCAGTTTTATATCTCCTTTGATGAGGAGTCTGTTTAGGTCTTTGGTTCATTTTTAACTGGGTTGCTTGTTTTCTTATTATTTAATTTATAGAGTTCTTTTCATATTTTGGATAACAGTCCTTACCATATGTGTCTTTTGCAAACACATTCCCCCATGTCTGTGGCTTATATTCTTATTCTCTTGACATTGTCTTTTGCAGGCCAGGAATTTATCATTTTAATGGAGTTCATTTTATCATATCTCTTTCATGGATTGTGCTTTTGGTGTTGTATCTAAAAAGTCATCACTATATACAAGGTCATTGAAGTCCTTTATTTTGGAGTTTTTTGTTTTGTGTTTTGCATTTAGGTCTCTGATCTATTTTGAGTTAGTTTTGCTATGAGTATAAAATCTATGTCTCAATTATTATTTTTTACATGCTCATGTTCAGTTGTTCTATCACCTTATGCTGAAAAACCTATATTTGCTCTGATAGCCCCCCCCCTCTTTTTTTTTTCTAGTATGGGTAAGAAAGATATACATAAACTATTTGGTGCTCTATTATGTCTTTAACATGACATTAGAAGGATATACTGTTTCCAGTACATGCATGCAATTTGTCCTTTATAAATAGTTTATATCAAAAACTAAAGTGTGCAAGGAAATAATGTGGTAATTCTTGCCATTTTATGTAAATCTTTTGGATTTTGATTCTATCTCTAATCTTATCTTAATTAATCTACTTCTGTGTGAACTTCATACTTAAACAACTTAATTGATATTAAGGTCATGAACAGTGGTGGACTGTATTCTTTATAAAAATTAATGTATAGAAGTACAAGCATACTATGTCTGATTTTATTTTGTCATGCTATGTGCACCTAGGAATATTCATGCTTTCATTAAATTTGATGAACAAGTGATCAAAAAATGGCTCCTGCTCACTGTCAGAAAGCATTTTTAAATGTTGAATTATATAACCCACACTTCTTTTTATAAAAGGTGATGAGATTGTTTTTTCAAAAAATACATAGATATGTATTTTATCATATAATAGACATCTGAGTAAGTCCATAAATAAGGAAGTGGTCAATGAGTGGAACAGTCAGCATAATTTATTTCAGTATCCAAGATACTGGAATAGAAATTTCCTCCCCTAGGTTCTAATTTCTCACTCTCTTTTTGCTTGACGAGCCCTTTAGTTAAAATTTCTAGCAGCAGTATGCCATGAGAGGGTAGAAAAGGGGATCAACACGTCCAGTGAACTTACAGATAGGAAGATTTCATGTTCAGAAGCTCCCTTATTGCTGACTAATTCCAGAAGGTTTTGGTGTACCATTGATGTATATTTCAATTATTGAGATTTAAGAGCAAAGATATAATCATGTAATTCATAAGCATAAGAGTACCGATTTCTGTTCAAATTCATTTAGTAATTAATATATATATATATATAAAATACCAGTATACTTGTTACAAAAGCATTTTAAATGTAGTTAGTGTCATTACATTTCAAGTGTTACCAAATCCCATAGACAGCTACTGTGGAGTTACTAGGTACCAATTCAGAAAAAAATAAACATAGTCTTCAAGCCCAAAATTTCAAAGCTCTACAAAACCATAATAGTAGCAAGAAGTTAGACCTGGGTATCTTAAAGATAAAAAGTATAATGTTAGTGTTTGTGTCTTTGTTTTTGCTTTTCCAATTAACTTAAGATGGATGTATCTATTTATAAGAGAACTGAAAAGTATTCATTTGATATTTAAGACAAAGACTCTTTCTTTGACAAAGCAGAGTCTGCAATATTATAACTATAAAATTAAATTGTTAGAATTCCAATGCAATTGAAGTTACAATTGCAACACTTATACTTTTTTTTTTTCAATAATAATGTGTGAAGGTAAGTCCACAGCAGGCAATCTGAAGAAAATAATGTGAAGAATCATATTCATTTTCAAAAGTGTCTGAATGTCCTGCTGCTATCTATAAATCATTTTTTTGTCAATAAAATAACTGATGGTAGTAAGTCCAAACTGTGACCAAAGGTTTCAAGCCACAGCTGACTTTGATTTGCCAACTGATTAATTGGCTTGGGTGAAGTAAGGAAATTCAATCTTTTCTACCTTTATTAAATTGTAGTAGCAGAGGGACCACTTCTTAGTGGAGCAACTGCAGCAATGAACTGAACTTGGAGAAATTAGCTTATAGTGTTTCTCTGCCTTTAACTTGGTCCAACTGCCTGAAAAGAAAAAAAAAAAAAAAAGAGAGAGAGAGAGAGAGAAATACTTTTCTTGATTAAAATTTGTTATGAAACCAGGAACTGAACTAGCTGAGCTTAGCTTTTTGGCACTGATACTATATGCATTTTTTTTTTTTCCTTTGTAGAAGGACAAAAGTGATAAGAGGTTAATCTTCAGAAAGAAATATCTGAGGTTCTAAATTCTGAAAGAAACTTTATTGGGAAGCACCTCAAGTATATTAAGAGTAGGAAAAGTGAAAGAAAGTCAAAGTCTCTCAGTTGTGTCTGACTCTTTGAGACTCCATGGGCTATACTATGTTCGTGGGGTTCTCCAGGCCAGAATACTGGAGTGGGTAGACTTTCTCTTCTCAGGGGCTCTTCCCAACCCAGACAGCAAACCCAGCTCTTCCCACTGATGGTGGATTCTTTACCAACTTGAGCCACCAGGGAAACCCAAGAACACTGGAGTGAGTACCCTATCACTTCTCCAGGAGATCTTCCCGGACAGGGGTCTCCTGCATTGCAGGAGTATTCTTTACTAGCTAAGCTACCAGGGAAGCCCTAAGATTAGGAAAAGGAAGGCATTTTTAATATAAGAGCAAATTGATTTTAATAGATAGAGGAAGCTGTCTATGTGATGAGATTCCCTCCTGGGGAATGAAGTTGAGACTCATAGCAGCCATCCATTCTGAGTTGGTAACTAGAAATATTGTGTGTAAATTCAGGAAATCTAGTAGGCATTCCATGGTACTCTTTCCTAGCTCCAGCCCTTAGGAAAGCAGAACAATTCCTGTCCTAGTGTTCATTTGATATCTTTGCATCTCTCTAGAGAATGCTGAAGTAACTTGAATAGGTTTCATTTGCTTTCATTCCAGTTAAAAGTCTCATGGAACTGGATTGGAGGACAAATGGATAAGGGCCAAGAGGCTTAGGAAGAGTCTTGATGAAAACCAGCTTTAAGGTACAAGTAACAAAGAGGTGACTCATTTGAAAAGACCCTGATGCTGAGAAAGATTGAGGGCAGGAAGAGAAGGGGACGGCAGAGGATGAGATGGTTGGATGGCATCACCGACACAATGGACAAGAGTTTGGGTAAACTCCAGGAGTTGGTGATGGACAGTGAGACCTCGTATGCTGTGGTTCATGGGGTCACAAAGAGTTGGACACGACTGAATGACTGAACTGAACTGAACTGAATAAAGAGGAGCCTGGAAAGGACATGCCATAAGTGATCAGAGAGGCAGAATTAAAAAAAAAAAAAAAAAAAAGAAGGAATGCTGGGATTATAGATGCTCTGGCAGTGCAATGTCCACATCCTAATGGCTGCAGTGTTCCCACCGTATTTTTTATATAGAAATTTAATCTTCAATAGTGGGAAATTATTATCCAAATCCAGCTACAATGCATATTCCCTACCAGTTTTTAACAATCATATTTCTATCCTGAAGCCCCTTACAGAGAAACCCTTAAGTTACCATGTCAAAAAATGAAGACAAAGAATGCTTTGCTTGGAAAGGGAGCAAGTGATAGTGTTGTCAAATATTGTTGAAAGATGACTAAGAATATTATTAACATCATCTTCTTGATTTAGTATCATGGAGGCAAAGGCAGTTTGGATTGAGTATTCGGTGAAGAGAGATAGCTCAGGTTTGGAAAATTTGGGATCAAAAAAGTGAATGATCAGCGATTGGAAGGGGCAACACACCAAGTTTGTAAAGAGCAGAAGTTGATAGGGATATAGGCAAAAAAAAAAAAAAAAAAAGAAAGAAAGAAAGAAAAAAGAAATGGAGGAATTGTATTTATAAGTGACAAAGCTTAATTTAATCCTGAATAATACAATAGAGGAACAAATTGAAGGTCACAAAGGAGAGAAATATGTCACAGAGAAGGCGAGGTTCAGAGAATGGGGTCCAGACCACTTCTGGGGATTTCATAACTAATTCAGTTTCCCAATTCAGAGCTGGAGATCAAAATCCAAGTTGGCTGTCTTCAAATTTGTCCATTTTCACCCTATACAACTCCCATTTGGGGAAGCCTTTTCTGACATCTCAACTTCTAGTAGCTCCTTCATTTGTCATTTTTGTTATGAAAGCCCCCTTTACATTTACCTGTTTTATGCTTGCTATGATCTATATAAAGAATTAACCTGATGAGTGTTTTGGTTAAGACATTTACTTTTAAATTCTGATTCTATGAAAACTAAATGTTCATTGATTTCTTAAAGGTTGAAGTGTTTTAGTGTCCTATCTGTCAGGTCCTTTAACATTGCAGATATATTCTGAAGTAGCCCAAGATCACTGAGGTACAGCCATTTATTTGTGTCTCAG
Organism: Capricornis sumatraensis; assembly: GCF_032405125.1. Classification (NCBI taxonomy): domain Eukaryota; kingdom Metazoa; phylum Chordata; class Mammalia; order Artiodactyla; family Bovidae; genus Capricornis; species Capricornis sumatraensis. The sequence continues at coordinate 13,919,139 of NC_091080.1, forward strand.
TGCAAGGTACAGTCTTGGCTTCATTTCTTCAGAGAGCTTAACAATGTAATTTATTGTTTACTTGTATAAATCTGAGCTAGAACTTTAGAAACAATCTTATGGTATTTAAAGTGCTGCTGCTGCTGCTAAGTCGCTTCAGTTGTGTCCGACTCTGTGCGACCCCATAGACGGCAGCCCACCAGGCTCCCCCATCCCTGGGATTCTCTAGGCAAGAACACTGGAGTGGGTTGCCTTTTCCTTCTCCAATGCATGAAAATGAAAAGTGAAAGTGAAGTCGCTCAATCGTGTCTGACTCCTAGCCACCGCATGGACTGCAGCCCACCAGGCTCCTCCATCCATGGGATTTTCCAGGCAAGAGTACTGGAGTGGGTTTCCATTGCCTACTAGGAACTAAATGGGGCTTCTCTTGTGGCTCAGCTGGTAAAGAATCTGCCTGCAATGCAGGAGACTGGGGTTCAATCCCTGGGTTGGCAAGATACCCTGGAGAAAGGAAGGGTTACCCGCTCTAGTATTCTGGCCTGGAGAAGTCCATGAGGTCACAAAGAGTTGGAAAAGACTGAACAACTTTCACTGGAGGAAATAAATGAGAGCTTTGCTGGTTAGGGTATTCTTGGCCATATGTAGGTTTTTCCTTTTAATCACTTGAAATAGGTCATGCCATTCCCTTTTGGACTGCAGTTTCTGCTGACAAATCAGCTGATAAGCTTATGTGGATTCCCTTGTATATTATTGATTGCTTTCTTCCTGTTGTTTTTAATATTTTTGCTTTGTCTTTAATTTTTGTCAGTTTAAATAATACACATCTTGTGGTGTTCCTCCTTGGGTTCATCATTTATAGGGGCTCTCTGTGCTTCCTGGACTTGGGTGAGAGAACTTTCTTTCTCACGTTAGGGAAGTATTAGGCTATAATATTTTCAAATATTTTCTCAGGCCCTTCCTCTTTCTCTTCCTTTTAGGAACCACTAAAATGCTGATGCACTGAATGTTGTCTCACAGTTCTCTGAGACTGTCCTTTCTTTTCATTCTTTCTCCTTTATTCTGTGCCATAACCATGATCTCCACCATTGTGCCTTCCAGCTCAGTCATCTGCTCTTCTGCCTCATTTTTACTGCTATCGATCCCTTCTAGCACAGTTTACTTTTCAGTTGTTGTATTGCTCATCTTTTCATCTGTTCTTTAAACCATCTAAGTCTTTGTGGAACATTTCTTGAGTCATCTCTGCCTGTGCCTCCATTCTTATTTTGAGATATTGGTTCATCTTTACTAGAGTTACTCTGAGTTATTTTTCAGGTAGATTGCCTATCTCCACTATATTTAGTCATTCTGAGTTTTTATCGTCTTCCTTTGTCTGAAACATATTTTTCCACCTTCTCATTTTCTCTTTCTGTCTTTATGGTCACCCTTCTATAGCCTGTAGGATCATAGTCCTTCTTGATTCTGGAGTCTGACCCTTGGTGGGTGAGTTTGATCTGGTGGCTTGTGTACATTTCCCTGACTTTTTTAATCACCAGGATGCGGCCAAATAAATTATTATGCTATTTAAAAAGAAGAAATATTGTGGTTCTCTGTCAGTCGGGGTAGATTCATATATACTGCATTAAGAAGAAGTTCTAAAATCTTAATAACATATTACAATGAAAATGTTTCTTAGTCAATTAACATGCCCATTGAGGTTCACTCAGGGTTCTATTTCACATCTCTTTAATCTGTGACTTGGACTTGACCTAATAGTTTTATCCCCCAAAATGTAACTCCATTCTTGTAAACTGCTAGACTCCTAGGCAGAGGGGAAGAAAGCTCTGACAGGTTTTTTCCCAGCCATTACATGCTCTGTCCTCTTCACCACTGATTTGACTTCATAATCATATGCACCCCCTTCTTCTACTGCTCCTCCAAATCCAAACTCAGTGCACATAGAAAGTTCAATCTTGCCTTATATCTGGAAAGTGCAAGGCTGGAAATATTTGACAAATAACATTAATGAAGAATTTAACAACAAATTAATAATGAATGTGAACACATTAAAATACAAACTCTATCATTTTTAAAGATTTCATATCCCAAAAGGTAAACATGCAAACATAAACATGCACATATTTTTGCATTTATGTCTATCTTAAGTATGCTTCATTTGCATTTTCTTATATTTGGGGGCATAAAAATCAGTTGACACAATTTGTTCTATAATGTTCTTTAATACTTTTCAGTTTACTTCTGTTACTTGTAACTTCTACAAATCTCTCATATTTTCTCTGATAAAATATTTAACTGTTAAATCTGATTATGTTTGATAAAATATAACTGAATTAGTCTATGAATATTAAACATTCCTAAGTGTGACATTATTTTCTCTGCCAATTTATTAAATTAGTATGAGAGAATAGGTTGTAATTAGATGTTGGTATCATTAATATGTATGGCTGTTTCTTCCTCTTTTATTCTTCATGTTTGTCTATATACTTGAAGGTAAACTTAGTTTTTTGGCTGTGTGTTAAATACTGCTGGGGCTCCCTTGTGGCTCAGATGGTAATGAATCCACCTGCAATGCAGGAGACTCAGGCTGGATCCCTGGGTCAGGAAGATCCCTTGAAGAAGGAAATGGCAACCCACTCCAGTACTCTTGCCTGGAGAATTCCATGGACAGAGGAACCTGGTGGGCTATAGTTCATGGGGTCACAAAGAGTTGGACATGATTGAGCCAATAATACTTTCACTTTCTTAGACATAGCTGTTCTCCTTTCATGTTTTATTCTGTCCTATATTTGTAGATTTGACTAAAATGTTCTATGGGATTTTTAAGGAGATGGATGAGTTAAAAACATCTGAACAAGGAAGTTGAGTATAGAAAACCCTCTCAGTCTTTATGAAGGCTAATCTACATATTCAAATTATCTGAGGTGATGCATTTTAACACCTGAATATATGTGTTTGCGTGTGTGTGTGTATATATATATATATATATATATATATATATATATATACATATATACTCTTACATTTTCTTTTAAGTTCTTGTTTAACAATTTAAAATATTCAATGGGTTGAAAGATATAGAATAGTATATACATCTTTTCTATAAGTATTTAAGAGCACTCTACAATATGTGAAACAATTATGCTAATATATGCACTAATATATTTAGAGTAATTAGATATTCTGAAAAGAAAAGAGAACTTCTGGTACATGTTAATGCATTAGCTTTGCACTGATACATGCTTCAAATTCCTGTTTCTTTTATTTTTTTCCTTTTAACAATAATATATTGCATATGACTTACATATATTTCAGAAAAGTATTTTAAAACAAAATTGGAAATATTTAGTTTCTAGAATGCTTTTGTGCAAAACTAGGGCACACTTGCTTTAAGGAGTTTATCCCAAGTTTGCATTTCAGTTAGTGTCTATAAAAGAAATATTTGGTATATGACATGTTCAGTTTAGAACTATATATTTGATTTATTTGGCTTCCCAGGTGGCTCAGTGGGTAAAGAGTCCACCTGCTATGCAGGAAACAGAGGCAATGGAGTTTTGATCCCTGGGTCGGGAAGATCCCCTGAAAGAAGGCATGGCAACCCACTCCAGTATTCTTGCCTGGAAAATCCCATGGACAGAGGAGCCTGGCAAACTATGGTCCTTAGGGTCACAAAGAGTTGGACGTGACTGAAGCAACTGAGCATATGCACGTTTGATTTATTGGCAAAAATACACTGAATTTTCTAAAATTATCAATTATCCAAAACCCACAACAGCATATGTGGGTTAGATTATTGTTTAGTTTTGTTTGTGTGTGTTTGTTTAGTTACTATTGTTTAGTTTTGTGGTGTATTAGTTAAAGGTTCCAGCATCAGACATAATGATAATCTAGCCCCATCATCTTCAAATACTTGCAACTGGATAGGAAATTACTTATCCATTGTGAGGGCCAGTTTCTACATTTGGAGAAGAGAGATAACAGAGTTGTTGGGAGGAATGAATGTTATTAGTGAGATAATGTATGTAAGTACAATGTCTTTTCTATATTAGACCAGAGTGAACATAGTTCCCATTCTTACTATATGATAGAAATGAAGAGCAGACTAATACAAAATATGTATTACAAATTCCTAAAACTATCTAGAGTTGTATACAATTTATATTTGCATTTATAATGATTAGCTTGAAACTCTGGAATATGGGATACTACTTTTTGTATCACCTGTCAGATTAATTTGTATTCAATATAATTTAGTGTCCTCATGTACTTTTCCTTTGTTGTAATTCTCAGGAAATATGTAACAACTGATTGCCATCAATGGTGCACATTCTAGAGTGACTGTATAATTTAGTCAAAATAGCAACTAAATTAATGATGTCAGGAAATGGCTTAATGTTTTCACTTTCTTTTCTGAAAACTGAAGAAAATAATACATGCTGCATTAAGTAGGATTTATTTAAGTTCAAATGACATAATCCCAACTCAAATCAGCTTTTAAAAAGTGATCTAGTAAAGATTTGGGATAGCCAACTGAATCAAATAGAAAAGCTGTGGAAACCAGGAGTCATCTACCACCTCAAAGGAAAGACACAACACCATTTAAATCTCTCCACTCAATGGTCTTATTGTGGCTTCTTCTTCTTCTTTTTTTTTTAGCTGCATATGATTTTCTCCAAAGAAAAAGAGGACCACAAACTAAGGATTATATCATCAACCCTCACAAAATTGATAACTGAGATTTCTACTTCTCAGGTTAGAATAACATCCTCAGGGAATGAATCAGACTGGTTTGAGTTACATGCCCACTGCTTGGCCAAACACTATATTTATAAAGTGGTTATAATGCCACTTAGGTCACTCAGTGTGACCCATAGAGGCACAACCAATACTACCAAACCCCAAAGAAGCTTCATATTTTGAGACTTGGGAGCTGGTTTCTCCAGCAGCTACTCCAAAGGACCAGGTAACCCCAAAATACTGTAAATTGGATTTAACCACTGCCATCAACACTACAGGGGCAGAACCGTAGCAAGAAATTTTGGCTAATGAGAAATAGCAGATGGGGAGAAGACTTTCCCTCCCTTCCTGTTTCCCAGTGACTACTCTCTAAACTCTGCCCAGTGTTATCTCTTATCAACAAATGGACACTACTGAAGCATTAGCCAGTTCCATTAAATGTCACCTTGGATGCTGCCATCCTATCTGCCATGCTAAACTTGCCCTTTACTGTCACTGCCCTGGTTAAATATGTCTCAGTAAAGAATGAGTGTTTATGCTTTGATGGAGACTCTGTTTTCAAGTCAAACAGACACTAAGGCACAACTCATTTTATTGTACATTGCCTTATTTCACATTTCAGATTTTGCATTTTTTCAGGTACAAATTGGAGGTTTATGGCAACCCTATGCCAAACAATTCTATCAATGCCATTTTTCCAACAGCAATCACTCATGTGTCTTTGGGCCACAGCTTGGGCAATTCTCATAGTATTTTAAGCTTTTTAAGAAGGCAATGGCACCCCACTCCAGTACTCTTGCCTGGAAAATCCCATGGACGGAGGAGCCTGGTAGGCTGCAGTCCATGGGATCGCTAAGAGTCGGACACGACTGAGCAACTTCACTTTCACTTTTCACTTTCATGCATTGGAGAAGGAAATGGCAACCCACTCCAGTGTTCTTGTCTGGAGAATCCCAGAGACGGGGGAGCCTGGTGGGCTGCCGTCTATGGGGTCGCACAGAGTCGGACACAACTGAAGCGACTTAGCAGCAGCAACTTAGCAGCAGCAGCATGAATGTTATATTTGTTATAACTATTTGTAATCATTGATCTCTAATGTTATAATTCAATTGCTTGGGGTGTCCCAAACCAAGCACATATAAGATGTTTATATTAAGTAGCATATGTTCGGTGTGTTCTGACTTCTTCATTGACCAATATTTCCCTCATCTCTCTCTTTTTCTTCAGGCCTCATTTTAACAAATACTTGGCCAAGTTATGAAAGCAAAAAAAAAAAAAAAAATTTATTGAAGGAAATTAAAAGTGGTACTCTAGTTAACACACAACAGATAAGGAAGTGAAACAGCCTTATTGCTAATACAGGGAAAGTTTTAATGGTCAGGAGAGAAAATCAAACCACCCATGGCATTCCCTATGATGCTTTTGAACTGTGGTGTGGGAGAAGACTCTTGAGAGCTCCTTGGACTATAAGATCAAGCCAGTCAATTCTAAAGGAAATCAGTCCGGGATACTCATTGGAAGGATTGATGCTGAAGCTGAAACTCCAATACTATGGCCATCTGATGCCGTAGTATTGACTCATTGGAAAAGACCCCGATGTTGGGAAAGAGTGAAGGAAGGAGGAAAAGGGGACGCCAGAAGATAAGATGGTTGAATGGCATCACTGACTCGATGAACATGAGTTTGTGCAAGCTCTGGGAGTTTATGATGGACAGGAAAGCCTAGCATGCTGCAATCCATGGGATCACAAAGAGTCAGACACGACTGAACAACTGAACTGATGGCATTCCCTTAAACCAGAGCCAAATCCAGATTAAGGCCCTAACTCACCAATTATATGAAAACTGAGAGAGGTGAGGACATTGCCAATGAAAAGTTTGAAGCTAGCATAGGTTGGTTCACGAGGTGAAAAGAAAGAAGTGATCTCCATAATGTAAAAGTGCAATATAAAGCAGCAGATTCTAATGTAGAAGCTGCAGCAAGTTATCCAGAAGATGTAGTTAAGATAATAAAGTGGCTACACTAAATAACAGATTTTCAATGGAGACAAACCAGTCTTATATTCTCAATGGAGAAAAACCAGTCTTATATGAGGACTTTCATAGCCAGAAAAAAAGTCAATGCTTGGCTTTAAAGCTTCAGAGCCAAACTAACACTGTTATTCAGGGCTAAGACAGATGGTGACTTTAAGTCAAAGCCCGTGCTCATTTCCATTCTGAAAATCCTAGGGCCCTTAAGAATTATGCTAAATCTATCTTGTCTGTGCTCTGTAAATGGAATAACAAAGCTTGGATGACAGCACATCTGTTTACAACGTAGTTACTGAATATTTTAAGCCCACCCACTACTACTGCTCAGGGAAAAAAAAAAAAAAAAAAACAGGTTCCTTTCAAAAGATTACTGCTTATTGACAATGTACCTCATCACCCAAGCCTCTGATGGAGATGAGTAATGAGATTAATGTTTTTTTCATGCCTGCTAACCCCACATTTATTCTGCAGCCAATGGATCAGAGTAATTTTGACTTTCAAGTCTTATTATTTAAGAAATACATTTTGTAAGGTTATAGCTGCCATAGATAGTGATTCCTCTGATGGATCTTGGCAAATTAAATTGAAAACTTTTTAGAACAAATTCACTATTCTAGATGCCATTAATAGCATTTGTGATTCATGGAGAGAGATCAACATGTCAACATTAACAGGAGTTTGGAAGAAGTTGACTTCAACTCTTATACAAGTGGCCTTGCAAAGTTCAAGACTCAAGTGGAAGAAGTAATTGCAGATGTGGTACAAATAGCAAGAGAGGAAGAATTAAAAGTGGAGTCTGAAGATGTGACTACATTATTGCCATCTAATGACAAAACTTTAGTGGATGAGAAGTTGCTTCTTATTGATAAGCAAAGAAAAGGGTTTCTTTTCTTAGATAGATTCTATATATATTACATAAAATTGATTGATAAGCTTGAAAGAATTTATATGAGTGTAAACCGCTATCAAATATGTATGCCTCAGATATATGATTCATGGAAGGAAGCATCAATCAATGTGCCAAACTTCATTGTCTTGTTTGAAGAAATTGCCACAGTCACTTCAACCTTTCTCAACCAACCACCTTGAGCAATCAGCAGCCATTATCATAGAGACAAGACTTTCCATTAGAAAAAGATTACAACTATCTGAAGGTTCACATGATTGTTAGTGATTTTTAGCAATAAAGTATATTTTAATTAAGGTATCTACTTTTTTTAGACACATGCTGTTGCACTCTCAATATACTACAGTTTAAATGTAACTCATATGCAGTGGCAAAGAAAAATTCATGTGACTCACTTTATTGAATTATCTGTTTTATTGTCGTGATCTGGAACTGAACCTGTAATAGTTCTGAGGTGTGTCTGTGTATTACTTATTTATTTTATTGCTTTTAATGTAATCTCTGTGAGATTAGACTTTTTTTAATCCTCATTTCACTACTGTATCTGCAATGCTAAAATTTCTTAACGTATGCCAGTACAAATTAATGTACTCCATTAGGTTTCATGATGTCAGGAAGCTTACTACAAAAAAAAAAAAAAATACACAAAAGAAGACTTTCTTGTGGTATAACAATGATGGGCAAAAAGCAGGTCTCAATAATGCTTCAGTAGTATTGGAAAAATATGATTGATTTTATCTTTAAATAGCCATTGACTGAGTGTCTGCTGTATGCCAGGTAATGAAAGTTGCTGAAGGTATAGTGATACAAGATCTATTTTTGCCTTTAAAGACGTAAAGTCCAGTGTAGAAATTCATAGCTTCATAGTTGCCTTAAGATTCTCAGAATAAAAGAACACAATATAATTGCTTCATTTTTCATGAGAAAATAAATCAATGTTGTTTATGTATGATTTCTATCCTACTGATCACCCTCCACCCAGTTTCAAAGAGAGAGCTGGTCACCAGGATTGGACGGTCCTCTCCAAATAAAGGACTTTGTTTAGACCACGGTGAGTGTTGAAATGTGGCAGCAGGGTAAGGTGGAGTAGAAATACAATTCAGCTTTCTTCTCCCTCCTAGTATTTATCTCTCCCTTTCCATCTGACAACAAGGGAAAATAAACAAAGGCAACAGCATCTGTTGCTCCTGCTGCTTTGAATTAAGCTTGACTCAGTTTAATCAGTTTGCCCCCACCAAATCCATTGCTGTACCTTTCCATTTATTAATCTTACCCTCTATTTGCAGTCATGTTGGTCAAGCTTACTAATTTTTTAAAAGCCAAAAAAAAAAAAAAAAGAGAGAGAGAGAGAGAGACTTTAAAATTAAAAAGTCAAAAGTGTTTAACATCCTTTGATTCTGTTGTATACATGCACATAAGCATGAAGCTTTTAAAATACAAATTTCCATATTTGTGTCTATATGTAAAGTACAAGTAATAAGCCTCTGATATTAAAAGCAAGGGATTGCCTGGAGATTTGTTTTAAATGATAGGCTTTTGAAGCTTTAGTAATGGTTGCAGGGCGTTTCTCCTTGATAAGGAGATGGGATGTAAGAGAGATTACTAAATGATTTTGAGTTCGGGGAATGCACTGGTTTTTATGCAGGTCTTGATATGCTTGAGCACACAAATACATCTCATAAATCTAAGTTCCCCAGAACTCAAGGGTAATGCATTTCCTCCTGAATTCCTGTACTGATCAGCAAAACACACACACACACACACACACACACACACACACACACACACGCACGCACACACACACTAACTCACTCTTAAAGAGGAGGCCCAACAGAGAAAAAGGTGCAATTCTTCATATACCAATTCAAAGACATGAGAGAATTAGAGAAATTTCTTCTCATAAAATTGTCAGTAGGTATCTAATATCTGTTAACATCATTGTAGACCAACATTACAGGTGTAAAATGTTTAGAAAGTTGGTCTCTCTTTTGAAGTACTTAATTAAAAGTTAGTTTGATAAGAAAGGTGCTATGCAATTACACTTGCTGACCACATTAATATTTAAATGAGAACAGGCAACATCAAGATATTTAGAATTAGTTTAAGAGAATATTCTAGCAAGGCTCTGACAAAGAAAGAGCATTTAGGATCTGTACTTACAGAGTTCATATGCTAATTTTCAGTTACACTTATGAGAATATAGCTAGCAAACCTTGGCCCTCAAAAGATGTTATAAATTTTAACCCACAGTTCCAAGAACTTCTCATTCAAATAATATGTTTTGATCATTAGTGAACATAAATTTTAACAAGTTAAAGGTTATAACACACTACTGTTATAACTACCCATTTTCAGTAAATAGGCATTAAAAAAATTCATTTACTTGCTACTGTTTTTTATAGCAGCAAACAGTTGTGTTTTGCTTAAACAACAGTTGTAAAGTGTCTTGTGCTGATATTTGGTAAAAATGAAAGTATCAACACTGTTTATGTAGAATTTTCAAACCATGAATCAGTCAAAGGAACATTCTGTTCTGTAGTTGACCTGTTAAGTATGAATGGGCTTTTCTGATTGGTGTGACATTTCCTTGCCATTGTCAAATAACAGAGACAACAATACCCATTTAAAAGTAAAGCAGAATGAAATGTCCACCGTTTTTGTCAAATACAGAACAAATGATCCTTGTAAGAATAAAGCACTCTGCTACTCTCCAAATTGTTCAACATTCAAATGCGCATTTACCACAAGTCATTAAAGTAATTTGCTTAAGAGTGATTTTTTTGTGCACTAGTGATTTTTTTTGGCTTTTTATTAAAAATGTGAAGTATGTTATTCTTCAAGTTGAAACTTACTTGGTAATAAATCAAAGTCACTAAATATTTTTAAAAATTGACTCCCCTTCTGAATTCTTTCTTGTTCTGAATCTCTTCCATGTTACTGACTCACAGAATAAAAAAGAACTGAAATGTGTTGAATGCCTACTAGGTGGTAGACGTTTCATACTCATTGTCTCATGTAGCCCTGCTACCAATGCTGCTATCTCATTACCTTCCACTTAATAATGGAGGAAACTGAGTCTGAGTGAGATGTGGGAACTTGCAAATGCTCTATGGCTCGCTTGCTCCCTTATCCCCGGTGTACAGGGAGCAGAGCCTATATATTCCTTACTTCTGTTTTGCTGGGAACAAGCACTAGTTCTGACACCTTGAAATAAGGGCCTAGCTGTTGTTCAGTCACTAAGCCGTGTCCGACTCTGCGACCCCATCTACTGCAGCACGCCAGGCCTCCCTGTCCTTCACCATCTCCTGGAGTTTGCTCAAACTCATGTGCATTGAGTCAGCGATGCCACCCAACCATCTCATCCTCTGTTGTCCCTTTCTCCTCCTGCCTTCAATCTTTCCCAGCTAAAAACTGAGGCTTACATAGGCTCATGACTAAACAATGCTTCCTAATCATGTAGCTTTTGTCTAGTCAAGCAACCCCTCTCCAGTATGAAGTGGAGATGGAAATCCATCTGGGATCCGGGTAAGGGGAGCATGCTGTGCACGTGTCTGTCACAAAGCAAACATGCCATGAAGAGTATTCATTATTTTTATGCTATTTCATATTCACTTGTTGAACTCTACTGAGAATCTATGAAAGCATTTCTGCTGTTCACAGACAATCAAAAGATTGGAAAAAATGAAAAAGTTCTTGAATGATGCTAACTTCTATGTTAGCAAAGATTTGAGTTACAGTTTAACATGGCAGATTATGAAACTGAAACAAAAACTTCAAAAATGTCCTGGTTTCCTCAGTTTGGGGATATTCATTTCCAGTTTAACTACAGTAACAACACAGGTTCAGATAAGATAAAAAAGCAAGCACAGCAGATGAACACTTCCTTTCATCCTTATGATGGTATGTCTAACAAGAAGTTTCCTAATTTCTTTTAATAGGAATATTTAGTGTCTGAATATGTATGAATAACTTACTGGAAATTGAGAACAAATCTGACAAAAATGGGATTGTCTTCATAAGTAAAATATGTATATATACTTGTATGTATCACTAAAGTATATAAAAATAAAGCTGATTTATGGTAAACCATTTCTGGTGTGCTTCTAGATTTGAGTTAATTTGTCAACTTTTACTTTTTAGACTAGAAATCATATTTTAGCCTAATTGCAAACTGAATTTGATAATTAATTACATTTTCTTTGTGCTTCTTTAATTCCCTGAAAACAAATTGCACTTTTGGTGTTTTTGTTCAGCTAACTCTTATAGTTTTCTCTTTGCTGAAAAAATAAATACATCATGCTTTGGAGAATTACATGTATTCCAAAAACTTGTAAGTATATGTTTCACTTAATATTTCTTCATATGTTAGAAAGATATGTGAAATGTATTTGTAAATCATATAAGATAAAAATGTGTAGAACAGTTTGTATGCTCAGTCGCTCAGTTGAGTACAACTCTTAGCAATCCATGGATGGCAGCCCTTCAGGTTCCTGTGCCAATGGGATTTTCCAGGCAAGAATACTGCAGTGGGTTGCCATTGCCTTCTCCAGGAGATCTTCCTCAACCAGGAGTCAAATCCACATCTCTTCCATCTCCTGCTTTGGTAGATGGATTTTTGTTTGTTTGTTTGTTTGTTTAACCACTGAGACTCCTGGGAAGCTCCAATAATATTTATTTATGCAATAAAAGGTAATGGTAAGAATGCTAGAAGTGACTCTATTCGATAAAAAAATGTGGGAAAAAGTATAGTGAACAGTAGAATTTATTTTTTAATTAATTCTCTCTTAGAAATTTATCTCCTCTACCTTATTTGGAAGGAATACAGCAATAAAGGCACAAGTGGTTATCAGGGATTATACTTGAATGGACATAAGTTTTATGTTGCAGTTAATGTATGTTAGGTCCAATATTTCCTATATTCATAATAAAGTGCAATGATAATGTAACTATTTGAAAACTCTGAGGCAGTATAAGTATCACACTGAAGGATATTTTTTTCATTCAAATTTTAAAAATTACTTAGTACTTATATGAAAAAAAAATTCTGAGAATACCTCATTTACATCTGTGTATTATTTCACAAGTCATTCTGAAAGAATAACAGGTACTTAGTATAGTTGAGCTAGGTTTCTGTAATTCCTTTTGGTGAGAAGAATGAAAAAATGTCCATTAAATGGGATAATCAAATTCCTAGAAATATACATCAGTACTCACTTCAGTATTCTTAAAATATAGTTGGTTGAAGTGACTTTCAGATAAATCCCAGACTAGGTCGATTCATGTGGTCTGAGGAAGGGAAAGTGAATGAGTGAGAAACACCAAGTAACAAGTAGAAGAGCAGCAAAGCCAGTTTAGCAGAAAGGAGACAAGAGGAATACCTAGTTTTCAGAATGCATTGCTTTTGTTGTTTTAAAATATTTACTGTGAAAAATATCAAACCCACAAGTGTAATAAACCCATTCGCTCTATAACCTAGGTGAAGCAACTCACCATGTTTTGCCACTCTATCCTTGCCTCATCTATTTCATTTTTGGTACAATTGTCAAGAATTCTAAAGTAACTTCAAGACCATACATCATTGCAACATACATCTTAAGATTTATATCTCTCCCCAAAATGTAAATAGTTTTTTACATATTAATAAGACCAATTTTTAAATCTAACAAAATTGACACTTTCCTGTAGTTATCGAATATCCTGCCATGTTTAGAACTGTTTATACAAATCAGAATCTAAAACAAGTCCTTCAATTACATTTTATTTTTATGGCTTTTTTTTTTTTAATTAACTGTCTTCTTTTTATATGCCATTAACTTGTTGGATAATTTGCTCTAGTTATTGGAAGGATGATCTGTGTTTAAAGTGCTAGTCACTCAGTTGTGTCTGACTCTTTGTGACCCCAAAGACTATAGCCTGCCAGGCTCCTCTGTCCATGGAATTCTCCAGATAAGAATACTGGAGTGGACTGCCATTCCCTTCTCCAGGGGGCATTCCCAACTCAGGAACTGAAGCTGGTTCTCCTGCATTGCAGACATATTCTTTACTGTTTGAGCCACCAGGAAGAGTGTCCTAGTTTCTGGTTTTAACCTGCTTTTTCATGGTCTCATTTAGCTTCTTCCTACACTTCCTGGAGGGTAGCTGTAAAGATTTGAATAGACTCACTTTCAACTTTCTTTACCTAATATATTTATGGTTAGGTAAAGATGTCATGTTATATTGCATTAGGCACCATATACTGTCTTATTGTCCTGCTTTTAGTGATGCTGAGAGTGAACAGTAGGTAAAACAGTAGGTATTCTGTACTTTCATTGTAAAGTTACCCATCAATCCTTTATCTAATGGTTTTATTCACTAAAGTCCTTTGCTGGAAACACTTATTTCACATTTACTAGCTGAGTTTATTCTTTCCATAAGTAATTACTTTTCCTATTCTGGTTTACCTAACTGGTTATTCTGAAAAATAGTTTGCACAGAAAATATAAATTAAATACTGACTTCTTTCCTTTGCCTTACCCTTTCATCTCTTTTAAAAAGAGTATCATTGTGAAATCAGAGGGCTTTTTAATTGTAATTATTGTTCTTTCCAATGGTCAAATCCTTCCATATTTGACCATTGGAAATCTCTGCAGGCTCTTATGTCATCTTTATCTTCACTCTATTATTTTTCTGGCTTTATTATGGCATATTGACATTTAGCAACTACATATATTTACAGTGCACAATCGAAAAAGTTTCAACATGTGTAGATTCATGTAAGCATATGTCAATCTAGAATATGAACATAATCATCATTACCCAAGGTTCTTTGCCCCTGAAAGTGGAACTCTCCCTCCAGAGTAGAGCTGCCAGTAGCCCCAGCCCCGCCCCAGCCCCTTTGGAACACTAATGTGTGTGTGTGTGTATGTGTGTGTGTGTGTGTGTGTGTGTGTGCCCAGTCCCTCTGTCATATTTGACTGTTTGTGACACCATGGACTGTAGCCCACTAGGCTCCTCTGTCCATGGAATTTTCCAGGCAAGAATACTGGAGTGAGCTGCTATTTTCTCCTCCAGGGGATCTTCCTGACCCAGGAATTGAACCCATGTCTCCTGGGTCTCAAAAATTGGCAAGAGGATTCTCTACCCGCTGGGAAGCCCTGTGATGGTAGTTTTGCCTTTCCTTTTTTTTTTTTTTTTTTTGAGAGTTTGTATTAAGTAGAATCATACAGTGCATAATCTTTTCTGTACTTACCATGTTGGTTGTGAACTCTGTTTTTTTGTGTTGATATTTCTTATTATTGAGTAATTTTCAATGTGGAAGATATATCACATTTCTTTATCTATCTGGTGGCCAATGGAGATTTAGAACATTTCATTTTATGGTTACTACAGAAATAGCTGCTGAGAATACTTGTGTACAACAGTTGATTTGGACACGCTCTTAGCGTAAATACCTAGAAGTGGAATTGTTAGTTTTTTGGTAGATGTGTCTTTAGTTTTTTCAAAAAATTTCAAATTGTTTTCCAAAGTGATTGAACAATTTTACATACTGCCAAGGTAGGCTTTACAATTCCTCAGCATCCTTGAAAATACTTGGTATAGTCAGAAGTTTTCATTTTAGACATTCTAATAAATGTATAGTACATCATTGTGATTTTCATTTACATTTCCTAACATGCTTTTGAACATTTTTATGTTAGTGCTTATTAGCCATTTGTGTATCTTTGTCTATAAAGTGTCTGTTCAAATCTTCGCTTCATTTTTTATTGTCTTGCTGGTTTTTGTATTATTGTGTTTTGAGAATTATTTAAATTATGACCATAAAAACTTTGCCAGGCACTTAGACATTGAAAATATTTTTGCCAAATATTTTGCTAGCTTTTTCATTCTCTTAAAAATATCCTTCTAAGGATATTTTTTTTTTTCATGAATTCCAATTATTTGTTCCCTCATGGGTCATGCTTTTGATATATCTGAGAAGTATTTCCTAATCAAGATAGACAATTTTTTTTCCTATATTTTATTTTTTTTATTCTACAGGTTTCATAACTTTAGATGTTTATATCTGTTTTATCCATTTTAAATTACTGTTTTTTTTTTATTTGTTGCATATTATGAATTCAGTTCAGTTCAGTTCAGTCGCTCAGTTGTGTCCGACTCTTTGAGACCCTATGGACTGCAGCACGCCAGGCCTCCTTGTCAATCACTAACTACCAGAGTCTACCCAAACTCATGTCCACTGAATTTGGTGGTGCCATCCAACCATCTCATCCTCTGTCATCCCCTTCTCCTCCCTCCTTCATTCTTTCCCAGCATCAGGGGCTTTTCAAATGTCAGCTCTTCACATCTGGTAGCCAAAGTATTGGAACTTCAGCTTCAACATCAGTCCTTCCAGCAAATGTTCAGGACTGATTTCCTTTAGGATGGGCTGGTTGGATCTCCTTGCTGTCCAAGGGACTCTCAAAAGTCTTCTCCAACACCACAGTTTAAAGGCATCAGTTCTTTGGCACTCAGCCTTTGGATTACAGTTCTTTTTTGCATATGAACAGCTACCTTCCACTATCATTTGTCAAAAAGGTACCTTTTCCCTATGACTAAACTTCATATCTCTGTTGAAAATCAGTTTTTAATATATGTGTGAATCTGTTTCTAACTTGCTATTTTGTTGCATTTATCTACTTGTCTATCTGTATACCAGTACCACATCACCTTGATGACAGTAACTTTACTTAAGTCTTTAAATTGCACAGGGCTAGTTTTTCAAATTTATCATTTTTTTTTCAATATTGTTTTGATGTCTTAGGTCCTTTGCATTTCTCTGTCTCTCTGTCTTCTCTCTCTATATATATAGAGACAAATATTTTTCCTATATTTTAGTTTTTTTATTCTACAGGTTTCATAACTTTAGATGTTTATTTCTGTTTTATCCATTTAAAATTAATATATAAAAATTTATAATCTTATAAAAATTTATAACTTTTAATATATAAATGTATTGTATAAATTATTATATATATATTATATAACATATATATATAGAGAGAGACAGACAGACAGAGAAATGCAAAGGACCTAAGACATCAAAACAATTTTGAAAAAAAAAAATCTGTCTGTCTGTCTGTCTGTCTGTCTCTCTCTCTCTCTCTCTCTCTCTCTCTCTCTATATATATATATATATATATATATATATATATGTATGTATATAATAGACTCACTTTGCTACTTTTTATTTTTCAAAGTACCTGTGAAAATTTCAGTTGGCAAGACATCAAATCTATAGATTGATTTGGGCTAAATTTATTTCAATTATATTGTATCTTCTTTTCATAAACACAGTCTATTTCTTCATTTATTAAGAATTCTGAATTCAGCAATATTTCATATATAACAGTGTATAGGCCTTTTGCATGTTAGCTTTTAGATTTTTCTCTAGGCATTTCATATTTTTGATGCAGTAAAAAATAGTACTTTTATTTAGTTTTGTTTGTTGTTGTAGTGATAAGCATTTCATTGTTGAGTTTGTATTCTGTAAAATTGCTAAACTTTCTTTTTAGTTTTGTTAACTATTATAGATTCCAACAGCTTTCTAAACAGTATTACTTCTTTTCTATTCTGGACGCCATTTTTTCCATTTTTCTTATCTTATTGTGCTGAGTGGAGACTTTACCACAATACTGAATAGAGTGGTGAGATTTTGGTATTTTGTTTCTGATCTTTTGAAGTATGCATTATTCAGTCTTTCACCATTAAGTAGGGTGCTAGCCCTAAAATTTTGTAAATACTTTTTATGAGGTTTAGGAGTTTTATCAGGAATAGACATTGTCAAATGTTTTGGGGACAAATATTGATCTCATGCTATTTTTGCAAATAAAAATTATTAATGTGTAAATAAAATGTTTGCATACTATTCTGTGCCTTGCCTTTTTTTTTTTAACTAAATCATATATCCACATGACTGAGAGAATTGAATTATCATTATTTTTAAAAACAACTGCATGTTATCTAATATGTGATTGCATTAATGTCAGTTTCTTATTGATAGAATTATGGATTGTTTCTACTTTTCGATATTACTAAAAATATATTATGAATAACATTCTGTGCAATCAATTTGTCAGGATATCTTTGGAAAAATTCTTGGAAGTAAGATTGATGACTCAACTGGTAATGTAACATTTATAGGTATCACATTTCCACCAACAATACAGAAAAATGAAAGTTTATCCTTTTGTTTGTAATATCTTATAAATTTGTTTCCCAATATATTATACTTATTCCAAATTTACATTGCTTATGGTGCCTTCTGCTATAAAATTAAATTTATCATATTTTTCATTGTCTTTGTATTCTAAAGGATGTTTGATAGAAATATTTTCCTTGATATAAGGTTTAAAAAATGGATCTTTTTTTCTTCATAGATCCTTGCACTGTTATTATTGCTATTATTATTTTCTACATTTATGTGTCCCACTCCTTCAAAATTTGCCTTGTTTATATGTGATATATATTTAGTTGATGCTTTTATGGGTAACCTGTGACTTAAAAGCAGACTCTTGAGAGTTCGTGTTAGTAGCAGCTTATATACAACTACTATGAAATGACCTTTTAAAACTGTTCATGGGGTTCTGAAGGCAAGAATACTGAAGTGGTTTGCCATTCTCTTCTTTCCAAGAAAAAGAAATGCAAAAGAGCAAAATGGCTGTCTGAGGAGGCATTACAATTGGCTGTGAAAAGAAAAGAAGTGAAAAACAAAGGAGAAAAGAAAAGGTATATCCATTTGAATGCAGAGTTCCAAAGAATAGCAAGGAGAGATAATAAAGCCTTCCTCTGTGAACAATACAAAGAAATAGAGGGAAGTAATACAAGGGAAAAGACTAGAGATCTCTTCAAGAAAATTAGAGATACCAAGGGAACATTTCATGCAAACATGGGCACAATAAAAGAAAGAAATGGTATGCATCTCACAGAAGCAGAAGATATTAAGAAGTGGCAAGAATACACAGAAGAACTATACAAAAAAAAAAAAATCTTCATGATGCAGACAATTACAATGGTATTAACACTCACCTCAAGACAGATATCTTGGAATGCAAAGTCAGGTGAACATTAGGAAACATCACTATGAACAAAGCTAGTAGAGGTGATGGAATTCCAGTTGATCTATATCAAATCCTAAAAGAGGATTCTGTGAAAGTGCTGCTCTCAATATGTGAGCAAATTTAGAAAACTCGGCAGTGGCCACAAGACTGGAAAAGGTCAGCTTTCATTCCAATCCCAAAGAAAGGCAATGCCAAAGAATGATCAAACTACTGCACAATTGCACTCATCTCATATGCTAGCAAAGTAATGCTCAAAATGCCCCAAGCCAGGCTTCAATAGTACATGAACAGTGAACTTTCAGATGGTCAAGCTGGATTTAGAAAAAGCAGAGGAATCAGGGACCAAATTGCCAACATCTGCTGGATCATTGAAAAAGCAAGAGAGTTCCAGAAAAACACCTATTTCTGCATTATTGACTATGTCAAAGCCTTTGACTGTGTGGATCACAATAAACTGTGGAAAATTCTTCAAGAGATGGAAATACCAGACCACCTGACCTGCCTCTTGAGAAACCTGTATGCAGGTCAGGAAACAACAGTTAGAACTGGACATGGAACAACAGACTGGTTCCAAATAGGTAAAAGAGTATGGCAAGGATGTATACTGTCACCCTGCTTATTTAACTTATATGCAGAGTACATCACGAGAAACACTGGGCTGGATGAAGCACAAGCTGGAATCAAGATTGCCAGGAGAAATGTCAATAACCTTAGATATGTATTTGACACCTCCCTTATGGCAGAAACAAAGAAAAACTAATGAGCCTCTTGATGAAAGTGAAAGAAGAGAGTGAAAAAGTAGGCTTAAAGCTCAACATTCAGAAAACTAAAATTATGATTTCCAGTCCCGTCACTTCATGGCAAATACGGGAAACAGTGGAAACAGTGGCAGACTTTATTTTTTGAGCTCCAAAATCACTGCAGATGGTGATTGCAGCCATGAAATTAAAAGATGCTTACTTCTTGGAAGGAAAGTTATGACCAAACTAGACAGCATATTAAAAAGCAGAGAAATTACTTTGCCAACAGAGGTCTGTGTAGTCAAAGCTATGGTTTTTCCAGTAGTCATATATGGAGGAGAGAGTTGGACTGTGAAGAAAGCTGAGCACCGAAGAATTGATGCTTTTGAACTGTGGTGTTGGAGAAGACTCTTGAGAGTCCCTTGGACTGCAAGGAGATCCAACTAGTCCATCCTAAAGGAGATCAGTCCTGGATATTCATTGGAAGGACTGATGCTGAAGCTGAAGCTCCAATACTTTGGCCACCTGATGCAAATAACTGACTCATTGGAAAAGAACCTGATGCTGGGAGGGATTGAAGGTGGGAGGAGAAGGGGATGGCAGAGGATGAGAAGGTTGGATGGCATCACTGACTCAGCAAAAGAGTCTGAGTAATCTCTGGGAGTTGGTGATGGACAGGGAAGCCTGGCTTGCTGTCCATGGTGTAACAAAGAGTCAGACATGACTGAGTGACTGAACTGAACTTAAAATCCATGGTGCCTGGCTTCAGGACCTAATGAAGCTCGGTCTCTGATGTCTCATCACATAAACTAAGTTAGAGACACAGTGATGGGTAAGAAGTGGATTTGTTCAGATTCAGAGAGAAGCATACTCCACAGGGTGTGGGCCATCACAGAGGATAAGTTCCAGGGCCATGGAATGTGTTGTGGCTAGGTTTAGCAGCTGGATAAATTCATATGCTAATGAGTGGGAGGATCATCTCAACCATTGGGGAAGCACCCATTCCTCTGTCTTTTGATAGTGACTTGGAACTGTCTTGCCACCTCTGGGTATGTCATATAGCTTACAGAGTGGGGGTCAACGTTTAGTTGAATTTGACTTGTCATCTTGGACCCATTTGATCTTAATTGGTTTATGTCATGCTCTTGTGCTATGTGATTCTTTCAAAAGTTGTCCCCTGCCCCCTTCCCTCCTGTTTCATGCTCTTTTCCTGAGCTCCATCTGGGCCCACAATGTTGCCTCTACAATCTTCTGGAGGGACAACCAGAAAATAGCTGGCCCTTGGGAGGGAAATACTGTGTAATATCCACTCCCTCTAGATATTCAGACCTTCATATTCCATGTTTCCTACAACATGTGCAACACCAGCATCTCTCAGTGAACCCGCTAGGGTGGGAGACAGGCACACAGTGCCTGCTAGAAGTCCATCTGTTGGCATCCCTTCAGAGGCAATTGGGCTTCCAGGGATAATGTTTGCCCCTTTGGGAGTTAGCCTTGCAGGCCTTTTCAGCCCAAACCCTTAGCACCCTTCTCCTAAAGTTACAAACATACCCACGGATCAAACCTCCACTCCACATTTATGGAATATCTGGTCTGTTGCCTCTTATCAGTTTGTTCTTAAACCACTTACTAACTCCTGCAACCAAGACCCTGTCCCCTAGTAGGCAACATTGCTCCACCCTGCTTATTATTAAAATACTCCAATGCCCCTAACAGGGCCAGATAACCCACTCCTTTCTCATTACTTCTGTTATTGCCTAAAGTGGGTCTCTTACAATGAAATGTTTACCATTATAAAACCCTAAGCTGCTCTTATTGAGGACTAGGGGAGGAAATCAGTGACTTGCATTCCCTTAAAGCAGTAAGAGGATAAGCCTCATGGCTGTTTCACCAGGTTCCGTCTCAGGGCACAGGCTTGGATTGCTTTACATAATGGTATCTATTTACATGTGCTGTGAATAAATTGGAAATGAGTAAGATTACAAGCCCTTAATCCTACCCAGCACTGGTCACACTGGAGACCTTGGTGAAGCCCAACTCCAGTCGGGGGGGTTCCAGGAAGTTGACCTGCCTCGACTTGCCCAGGGATCTAGTCCCTGGGAGGTTGTTACACCTCATCCTGTTCAGGGATCCACCAGTCCAGGGGTCCCAGGAGGTCAACCTGCCTGGACCTGCCTAGGGATCAAGTCCTCAAGCGATTGTCATCCCTCAACTTTCTTGGGGATCGACCAGTCCAGGGGTCCCAGGAGGTGGACGTTCCTTGACCTGCTGAAGGACCCAATTCTCGGGAGGCTGACCTGCCTCGACCTGCCTGGGTATTCGATTTTCAGGAGGTTGTCATGCCTCAGCCTGCTTGGGGATCTGCACCCTGACCCAGGGACACATGGCTTTCAGGTTGTGTCAGTACTGGGTAGGATAAACTTCAGAAAGACTCACCCCAAAGGAAGTCCACCCATGGAAATACTTGTGCCACTGTGCCTGGTCTCAGCAATAACTCAGGAGCTCAGTGAAAACTCCATTGCCTTTCTAGAAAGGCTAAAAAAGGTCCTCTAAAAGTTTACCAGTCTGGACTTAGACTCTTATGAGGGATAGGTGATTTTAAAGGACAAATTCCTATCCCAGTGTGCATCTGGCATCAGGATAAAGTTACAGCAGTTACAGCAGCAGGATCCTGCTGCCTCTTTAGATGAGGTGGTTCAGACAGCCACCAATACCTTTTATAACAGAGAATAGGAGAGGGAGGCCAAAGCCCAGGAGAGGGAGAAAAGGAAAGAGACAAGGCATGCCCAGATGCTGGCCACCGTGCAAACTCTGAGTCCTTAAAGGACAAGGCACAGGCAAATGCCTAATCTGTAGACAGGTGAGGCATTGGGTCATAGCATCCAAATGATCATAAGTCTCCTAAAACAGCTTGCCACAAATGCCATCAATTGGGACACTGGGCTGCACTCTGCCCTTGGGATCCGAGAGCCTCAAGGTCAAGCACCAAGCCTTCCCTCACTGTGGATCAACAGAACTGAAGCAGCTCACTCCAACCAGCCCACCTATCACAGATAACCATCACAGGGCTGGAGCCAAGGGTGCAATTGGATGTGGCAGGTAGGTCTGAGAATTTCTTGGTTGACACAGGAGTTACCTACTCTGTCCTGACCTCCTACTACAGAGCCTACTCCTCCCAAGCCTGTACCATTTGGGGTGCTACAGGAAAAACAATTACTAAAAGACTCACCTAAGCACTTTGTTACCGGGAAAGACAAATATTTTCCCACCAGTTTCTGGTGGTCCCTGAGTGTCCTACTCCCTTATTGGGAAGAGATATATTAACTAAACTGGGGACCACCCTTGTGATGGGAAGCTTTTCAGCCCCTAGAGCCCTATAGCTTCTGGTGACTACTGAAGAACCCATTATATCTTTCCAGTACAGAGGGCCAAGAACTATGGGAGGACAAAATTAACCCCCAGGTGTGGGACCAGGGGACTGACGGACAAGCCCACCAGGCTGAAATGGTCATCATTGTCCTCTGAGATCCCACTCGGTTTCCTAACCAGAAACAATATCCCCTCAGAAGAGAGGCTCAGGAGGAAATACAGCCTCTAATAAATAAATCCCTTGTCTGTTGGCTATTCAATTCAGTTCAGTTCAGTTGCTCAGTCATGTCTGACTCTTTGTGACCCCATCAATCGCTGCACACCAGGCCTCCCTGTCCATCACCAACTCCCGGAGTTCACTCAAACTCATGTCCATCGAGTCAGTGATGCTATCCAGCCATCATCTCATCCTCTGTCGTCCCCTTCTCATCCTGCCCCTAATCTCAGGGGCTCAGCATCAGGGTCTTTTCCAATGAGTCAACTCTTCGCATGAGGTGGCCTAAGTATTGAAGTTTCAGCTTTATCATCAGTTCTTCCAATGAACACCCAGGATGATCTCCTTCAGAATGGACTGGTTGGATCTCCTTGCGGTCCAAGGGACTCTCAAGAGTCTTCTCCAATGCCACAGTTCAGAAGCATCAATTCTTCAGTGCTCAGCTTACTTCACAGTCCAACTCTCACATCCATACATGACCATTGGAAAAATCATAGCCTTGACTAGACAGACCTTTGTTGGCAAAGTAATGTCTCTGCTTTTGAATATGCTGTCTAGGTTGGTCATAACTTTCTTTCCAAGGAGTAACCGTCTTTTAATTTCATGGCTGCAATCACTATCTGGAGCCCCAAAAAATAAAGTCTGCCACTGTTTCTACTGTTTCCCCATCTATCTGCCATGAAGTGATGTGACCAGATGCCATGACCTTCATTTTCTGAATGTTGAGTTTTAAGCCGACTTTTCCACTCACAGCACAGATGGTCGAGACAAAGGTCATTTACCTCTGAGTTCAGATTACACACAGGTCCAGGAGACTGTCCTCTGATCTATACAAGTAATCCTCCAGTTGCCCTCCCCCATGACTTGAAAACAGTTGCAAGCTTTCCTGGGGCTATCTGGATATTGTAGAATCTGGGTACCCAAATACGGTCTAATTGCCCAGCCCTTATATAAAAGCTTGAGGGGATGGGATGATTCAATCCCTCTGATATCAGGAACTCCTCAAAAGAAGGCAGAGGCTACATTAAAACAAGCCTTAACTCAAGCACCTGCCTTGAATTGCCAGACTCAGAAAAAGCATTCCAACTTTATGTCCACTAAAAAGAAGGAATAGCCTTGGGAGTGTTAACTCAAAAGTTGGGACCTGAGCCCCAACCTGTAGCTTACTTATCCAAGAGGCTCAACCCAACCATGCGAGGCTGGCCTCCCTGCATCCAAAATCTTGCAGCTGATTCATTCCTAATAGAAGATGATTTAAAACTTTCTTTTGGGGGCAAACCAGCCACCAGCTGAAACAACTCCCAAATGGGAGAGGCTATTTATATATGACTGATCAAAGAATCCTCAGCTATCAAGTAGTGCTGATGGAAAATCAAGGCCTGACTATATCCTCTTGTGAGGTTCTTAACTTAAAGCCACCCCCGAGGGTTCTCTCCCTTTTAACTATTGCCTAGAAACCTTGGACCACTGGACAAAATCCCGACAGGGATTGTCGGAAGATCCTCTGACCAATCCTGAGGAAATCTGGTGCACTGATTCAAGCAGCTTTGTCTTAGATGGAAAAAGAAGAGCGGGATATTCAGTTCAGTTCAGTTCAGTTCAGTCACTCAGTTGTGTCCAACTCTGCGACCCCTACAATCGCAGCACTCCAGGCCTCCTTGTCCATCAACAACTCCCGTGTTTAACCCAAACTCATGTCCATTGAGTTGGTGATGCCATCCAGCCATCCCATCCTCTGTCGTCCCCTTCTCCTCCTGCCCCCAATCCCTCCCAGCATCAGAGTCTTTTCCAATGAGTCGACTCTTCACATCAGGTGGCCAAAGTATTGGAGTTTCAGCTTTGGCATCAGTCCTTCCAATGAATATTCAGGACTGATCTCCTTTAGGATGGACTGGTTGGATCTTCTTGCAGTCCAAGGGACTCTCAAGAGTCTTCTCCAACACCACAGTTTAAAAGCATCAATTTTCAGCCCTCAGCTTTCTTCACAGTCCAACTCTCACATCCGTACATGACCACTGGAAAAATCATAGCCTTGACTAGATGGACCCTTGTTGGCAAAGTAATATCTCTGCTTTTTAACATGCTATCTAAGTTGGTCATAACTTTCCTTCTAAGGAGTAAGCGTCTTTTAATTTCATGGCTGCAGTCACCATGTGCAGTGATTTTACAGCCCCCCAAAACAAAGTCTGACTCTGTTTCCACTGTTTCCCCATCTATTTCCCATGAAGTGATGGGGCCAGATGCCATGATCTTCGTTTTCTGAATGTTGAGTTTTAAGCCAACATTTTTACTCTCCTCTTTCATTTTCATCAAGAGGCTTTTTAGTTCCTCTTCACTTTCTGCCATAAGGGTGGTGTCATCTGCATATCTGAGGTAATTGATATTTCTCCCAGCAATCTTGATTCCAGCTTGTGCTTCTTCCAGCCCAGCGTTCTCATGATGTACTCTGTGTATAAGTTAAATAAGTAGGGTGACAATATACAGCCTTCATGTATTCCTTTTCCTGTTTGGAACCAGTTTGTTGTTCCATGTCCAGTTCTAATTGTCACCTCCTGACCTGCATATAGATTTCTCTAGAGGCAGGTCAGGTGGTGTGGTATTCCCATCTCTTTCAGAATTTTCCACTGTCTGTTGTGATCCACACAGTCAAAGGCTTTGACATAGTCAGTAGTCTCCAATTTTGAGATCATAGAAGCTAAATCTTTGCCACCAGGTACTTCAGAACAATTAGCTGAACTCATAGCCCTGACTCAAGCTTTAGAGCTGGGAAAAGAAAAAAGAGTAGCCATTAATACTTACTCCAAGTATGCCCTTCTGGTGCTACATGCACATGCTGCTTTTTGGAAAGAAAGGGACCTCTTGACCACCCGAGGGTCCCCAATCAAATATGGTGATCAAATCTTAGACTCTTGCAGGCAGTTCATCTGCCCTCTGAGGTTTCAGTCTACCACTGTAAAGGACACCAAAAAGGGAGCACGGAAATAGCACAAGGGAACCAAGCAGCTGATCAGGCAGCTAAGAGAGGAGCATTACAGAAAAATGACCTAATAGGGGTTGCCACCTTAGGTCCGCAGGCTGATTTGCCAGAAACTCCTTCATATACTGAATGTGAGACTGTTAAAGCTAAGAGTGACAGCTTTCAAGAAGATCATATGGGGTGGTTCCATAGGTGGGGGCTCCGTTTTCTGCTTGGGAACTTCCAATGGAATTTGGTTAACTTCTTACATGCCACCACTCATTTAGGGGAGAAGACCCTCCAAAGATTACTAGAAAGGTCCTGTAGAGGAATAGGCCTCCAAATGACTATAAGGCAAGTGGTCTCCTCTTGTCCCACTTGACAGTTAAACAACCCCCATGGAGCTCGAAGACCCCAGCTGGCCCAGCCCATCCAATGATGTGGGACCTACCCGGGAGAGGACTGGCAGATGGACTTCACCCACATGCCAGTTTCCCAAGGGTATAAAGACCTATTAGTCATGATAGATACATTCACAGGATGGACTGAAGTCTTTCCCACCAGGACTGAGATGGCTGAAGAAGTGTTAAAAAAAAAAAAAAAAAAAAAAGCTGCTCTGTGAAATCATTCTGAGATTTGGTCTGCACAGGTCATTACATAGTGACGATGGGACATCATTTATTTCTAAGGTCACCCAGTGAAAGTGTGAAAGTCGCTCAGTCATGTCTGATTTTTGCTACCCCATGGATGACACAATCCATGGAATTCTCTAGCTAGAATAATGGAGTGGGTAGCCTATCCCTTTTCCAGTGTATCTTTCTGACCCAGGGATTGAACCAGGGTCTCCTGCATTGTAGGTGGATTCTTTACCAGCTTAGCTACCAGGGAAGCCATTTAATAAGCATTTTAAGATATAAAGTGACACTATGAAGCAGTGTGACAAGTTTCATCTGTCACTTTTAAACTGGATTAGAAGGGAGTCCCTAGGATTCCAGTAATGCTGTGGAAATATTACCATTTTAATTTACAGCCAGGATAAAGTGCATTCAGCGAGGAGCCAAGGGATCTAAGTTCTAGTTGCCATCTTGCACCAAGCGATCCTGAACACTCTCAACTTCTGAAGTCAGAAGCCTCATCACAAAACGAAAGGGGCTGAATCAGGCCATCCAAAATATCCTTTCCAGCTCTGTACTTTGTAATTCTGTGAAATCAGAGTAATATATCCCAGGCTGTTTGGGATCAGGGATTTCAGAACCTAAGTTCCACGTTCAGTACTTTGAACCTTCATACTTTTTCTTTGAGTCCTGTTCTTATTAAATATATCTTCAAATTCTGTGTATTTAAATATATTTTAACAGTCTTTCCATCATTAGCAATAATTAAAAAAAAAATCAAAGATGTACTTTTCGTTTCTTGCTTTTATTCATTTATTTATTTATTTTTTCAACTTGCTTTTTTCAATTTCTCCAAGATCTCTTCTGGAGGTGTGCAGGCCAAAAGCTTCACTACTCTTTCACAAGATTTACCGCCCTTATCCAAAACCACATCACTCTTCCTGAGTTCTAAGACTTTGGAAAGACAGCAGCACAGCTCTGCGTTGGCCTCTCCCTCCATCGGAGACCCTGCGATGTCTACACTCACAGCCTCAGTTGTCACGTCTGTCATGGCATTTTGTTTGGAACCAGGTTTGACATGGATGGCATGGTGAAACCACCTGTAGGATCAACTGCCTCAGGACCTAAGGGAGGAAGTGGTCACGGAAGGTAAAACATTGAGCATTACTTATTATTTCCATTGAGTCTGAAGTCCTCAGTCTTCAGGACAAGTAGAAAGAGAAAACCAATTCTTAAAATCAGTTATAAAAAAGATAACCCCAATCCCACGGCTGGGCATACACACTGAGGAAACCAGAATTGAAAGAGACACATGTACCCCAATGTTCATCGCAGCACTGTTTATAATAGCCAGGACATGGAAACAACCTAGATGTCCATCAGCAGATGAATGGATAAGAAAGCTGTGGTACATATACACAATGGAGTATTACTCAGCCATTAAAAAAATACATTTGAGTCAGTTCTAATGAGAAGGATGAAACTGGAGCCAATTATACAGAGTGAAGTAAGCCAGAAAGAAAAACACCAATACAGTATACTGACACATATATATGGAATTTAGAAAGATGGTAATGATGACCCTGTATGCAAGACAGCAAAAGAGACACAGATGTATAGAACAGACTTTTGGACTCTGAGGGAGAGGGAGAGGGTGGCATTATTTGGGAGAATGGCATTGAAACATGTATACTATCATGTAAGAAATGAAGTGCCAGTCTATGTTTGATACAAGATACAGGATGCTTGGGGCTGGTGCACGGATGATCCAGAGAGATGATATGGGGTGGGAGGTGGGAAGGGGATTCAGGATTGGGAGCTCGTATACACCCATGGCAGATTCATGTCAATGTATGGCAAAAGCAATACAGTATTGTAAAGTAAAATAAGGTAAAAATGAAATAAAAATAAATAAATAAATAAATAAAATGTAAATAAAATGATGACTTTTGTTTAAAAAATAAATAAATAAAAAAGATAACCCAGAAGTCCTTCCTGGTAAGGAAGAAGACTTTATCAATAGCTCTCCTCCATACCCGTATTGCCCCTAAGGAACAGTTTGGCCTTAGTCCTTATGAGATGCTCTCCGGGAGATCTTTTGTTTATGTCAATGACACGTTCCTAGATCCAGAGGCTCAGAGTCTCCAGTCTTATACTATGGCCATTGGGCAGTTCCAACAAGATATATGCTTGTAGGGTGTCAACTAGGACCCGAAATATTCTAAAGAGCCACCACTATATGCTCCAAGGATTCAAGTCCTATTTAAAATCTGGAAAGATGGGTCCCCAAAGTCTCAACTCCAGCCTACATGGAAGGCCCCCTACCCTGTAATACTTTCTACCCCTATAACAGTCAAGGTATCAGAACATGACTTCTGGATTCACTACTCACAAGTCAAGCCATAGAAGAAAACAGAAAAGGACACTCAATACACCTGTGAGCCCCTGGGAGACCTGATACCTCTTCAGTACTACAAATGAGTGCCACTCTAATGAACACCCCAGAAATCTGGTTTCTGGAGATAAGATTTCTCAGGGCAGCTCTCAAGAGCCAACACAGCTTTGTAGGGGTTGTACTCCTGGACATACAGGAGATGGATTTCCTGATTCCTGAAAAAGGAGAGACTTGAGCCATCTTGAATGAGACGTGTTGTATCTGGGTAAATACCTCCAGCCAAGTTAAAAAAAGTCTCACAGTCCTCAGGAAAAATATTCAGATCCTACAGGATCTCAAAGAATGAGCTAGAGAGTTCTCGGGGTGGCTACAATCTCTCTCTGCGGGATCCTCCTGATGATGGGAAATTTGGAGTTGGCTTATGTCACGACTTCCCATGTCCCATCACTTCATGGGAAATAGATGGGAAAACAGTGGAAACAGTGTCAGACTTTATTTTGGGGGGCTCCAAAATCACTGCAGATGGTGACTGCAGCCATGAAATTAAAAGATGCTTACTCCTTGGAAGGAAAGTTATGACCAACCTAGAGAGCATATTAAAAAGCAGAGACATTATTTTGCCAACAAAGGGCTGTCTAGTCAAGGCTATGGTTTTTCCAGTGGTCATGTATGGATGTGATAGTTGGACTGTGAAGAAACCTGAGTGCCGAAGAATTGATGCTTTTGAACTGTGGTGCTGGAGAACTCTTGAGAGTCCCTTGGACTGCAGGCAGATCCAACTAGTCCATCCTAAAAGAGACCAGACCTGGGTGTTCATTGGAAGGACTGATGCTGAAGTTGAAACTCCAGTACTTTGGCTACCTCATACGAAGAGTTGACTCATTGGAAAAAACTGTGATGTTAAGAGAGATTGGGGGCAGGAGGAGAAGAGGACGATAGAGGATGAGATGGCTGGATGGCATCACTGACTCGATGGACATGAGTTTGGGTTAAATCCAGGAGCTGGTGATGGACAGGGACGCCTGGCATGCTGTGGTTCATGGGGTCACAAAGAGTTGGACACAACTGAGCCACTGAACTGAACTGAACTGACTAATGCCCCTACTAGTCTCTGTCATCACCATATTCATGCTGCTTATGATTGCTCCCTGTATTACCAATTGTCTAACGTGTTTTGTCTCTGCCCAAGTCAACAAGCTACAATATGCAGTGCCAGTGAAACATTATATAAAACTACAGCCAACCACAGAAAATATCCCTCACTCTTAGATGGACACTGCTATAAGGACTCTGAGTCTTGAGACTAGCAGAAGGGGAGGCCCAATGCCCCTCGCCATCCCAGTTCAGCAGGAAGTAGCCAGAGAGACCTTGATGCCCTATTACCAAAGAACTGGGCCTCCAATCTCTTGAGGTGGAAATGTTGGGTAGTTAGAATAGGAAAAAGGAGTCCAAATGACCGTGGCTAAAAGACAAGGAAGGGAAAACCCAGTGAAAATAGAACAAAGGAAGGTACGAGGACCAGAGTGAGGATCTCAGGTGAAACAAACAGCACCCCATAGCTAGCCCAATTTACACAGGGCAGGCCCAGGGGGAGGAGAAAAAACATATAAAAAAAGGAGCCAAAACTGGGCCCGGGGGCTTCTCTTCCCTTTCTGTCTTTTGTTTTGTCATGCTCTCATGCCTCAAGGATGTATTTTCCTTTACTTTCTAAATAAAACTGAGCTGTAGCACTGATCTGTTTGAGGGCTATAACATTGGTCCATCACTTCAAATTTTTGTTTCGATGAGACAGAACTGAGGAAATTACAAACTCCTCTGACACTGGGATCCTGGGCTGATAGATCCTTGAGCAGGCTGAGGTGTGACAACTTCCTGGGGACCAGATCCTTAGGCAGGTCAGGGCAGGTTGAGCTCCTGGGACTCCTGGGCTCAAGTTGGTCATCCCCAAGGTCTCCAGCATGAATAGTGCTGGATAAGGTTAAGGGGTTGTAATCTTAACTCATTGCCAGTTTGTTCACTGCAGATGGGAATAGATATCATGATGTAAAGCAATTCAAGCCTGTGTCCTAAGACTGGGAACCTAGTGAAACAGCCATAAGCCTTATCCTCTCACTCCTCTAAGGGAAGGTAAGTCACTGATTTTCTTTCCTAGTCCTCCATAAGGACTTCCCTGATGGCTTAGATGCTAAAGCATCTGCCTACAATGTGGAATATCCATATTAGATTCTTGGGTTGTGAAGATCCTCTGGAGAAGGAAATGGCAACCCACTCCAGTACTCTTGCTTGGAAAATTGCATGGAAAGAGGAGCCTGGTAGGCTTCAGTCCATGGGGTCACAAAGGGTCAGACACGACTGTGCAACTAAACTTTCACTTTTTCAGTCCTCCATAAGAGCAGGTTAGAGTGTTTCTAATGGTAAACATATCGTTGTCAGAGACCCACTTTATGTAATAACAGAAGTAATGACAAAGGAGTGGGTTATCTGGTCTTGTTAGGGACATTAAGAGTATTTTAATAACAGGCTGGGTGGAGCGATGTGGCCTAGAAGGGGGCAGGGTCCTGGTTGCTGGAGCTGCTACAGCTAAGTCGCTTCAGTCGTCTCTGACTCTGTATGACCCCCATAGACAGCAGCCCACCATGCTCCCCTGTCCCTGGGATTCTCAAGGCAAGAACACTGGAGTGGGTTGCCATTTCCTTCTCCAATGCATGAAAGTGAAGAGTGAAAGTGAAGTAGCTCAGTCGTGTCCGACTCTTAGCGACCCCATGGACTGCAGCCTACCAGGCTCCTCCATCCATGGGATTTTCCAGGCAAGAGTACTGGAGTAGGGTGCAGGAACTAGTAAGTGGTTAAGAACAAATTGATAAGAGGCAACAGATCAAATGTTCCATAAAAGTGGAGTGGAGGTTTGATCTGGGGGTATGTTTGTAAGTTTAGGGGAAGGGTGGTAAGGGTTTGAGCCCAAATGGCCTGCAGGGTTAATTCCCAAAGTGTCAAACATTATCCATGGAAGCCCAGTTGCCTTTGAAGGGATGCCAACAGATGGATGTGCCTGTCTCCCACCCTAGTGGGTTCACTGAAAGATGCTGATGATGCATATATTGCAGGAAACATGGAAGATGAAGGTCTGAATATCTAGAGGGAGTGGATATTACACAGTATTTCCTTCCCAAGGGTCAGCTATTTTCTGGTTGTCCCTCCAGAAGATTGTAGAGGCAACACTGTGGGTCCAGATGGAGCTCAGGAAAAGAGCATGAAACAGGAGGGAAGGGGACAGGGGACAACGTTTGAAAGAATCACATAGCACTAGGGCATGATAAACCAATTAAAATCAAATGGGTCCAAGATGACAAGTCAAATTCAACTAAACCTTGACCCCCAGTCTGTAAGCTAAATGACACACCCAGAGGTGGCAAGACAGTTCCAGTTCAGTTGAGTTCAGTCGCTCAGTTGTGTCCAACTCTTTGCGACTCCATGAATTGCAGCACGCCAGGCCTCCCTGTTGATCACCAACTCCCAGAGTTCACTCATATTCACGTCCATTGAGTCAGTGATGCCATCCAGCTATCTCATCCTGTCGTCCCCTTCTCTTCCTGCCCCCAATCCCTCCCAGCATCAAAGTCTTTTCCAATGAGTCAACTCTTCATATGAGGTGGCCAAAGTACTGGAGTTTCAGCTTTAGCATCATTCCTTCCAAAGAAATCCCAGGGCTGATCTCCTTTAGAATGGACTGGTTGGATCTGCTTGCAGTCCAAGGGACTCTCAAGAGTCTTCTCCAACACCACAGTTCAAAAACATCAATTCTTCAGCACTCAGCCTTCTTCACAGTCCAACTCTCACATTCATACATGACTACGGGAAAAACCATAGCCTTGACTAGAGGGACCTTAGTCGGCAAAGTAATGTCTCTGCTTTTGAACATGCTATCTAGGTTGCTCATAACTTTTCTTCCAAGGAGTAAGTGTCTTTTAATTTCATGGCTGCAGTCACTATCTGTAGTGATTTTGGAGCCCAAAAGAATAAAGTCTGACACTGTTTCCACTGTTTCCCCATCTATTTCCCATGAGGTGATGGGACCGGATGCCATGATCTTCATTTTCTGAATGTTGAGCTTTAAGCCAACTTTTTCACTCTCCTCTTTCACTTTCATCAAGAGGCTTTTTAGTTCCTCTTCACTTTCTGCCATAAAGGTGGTGTCATCTGCATATCTGAGGTAATTGATATTTCTCCCGGCAATCTTGATTCCAGTTTGTGTTTCTTTCAGTCCACTGTTTCTCATGATGTTCTCTGCATAGAAGTTAAATAAGCAGGGTGACAATATACAGCCTTGATGTACTCCTTTTCCTATTTGGAACCAGTCTGTTGTTCCATGTCTAGTTCTAACTGTTGCTTTCTGACCTGCATACAGATTTCTCAAGAGGCTGGTCAGGTGGTCTGCTATTCCTGTCTCTCTCAGAATTTTCCACAGTTTATTTTGATCCACACAGTCAAAGGCTTTGGCATAGTCAATAAAGCAGAGATAGATGTTTTTATGGCGCTCTCTTGCTTTTTCAATGATCCAGCAGATGTTGGCAATTTGATCTCTGGTTCCTCTGCCTTTTCTAAAACCAGCTTGAACATCAGGCATTTCACGGTTCATGTATTGCTTAGGCCTGGCTTGGAGAATTTTGAGCATTACTTTACTAGTGTGTGAGGTGAGTGCAATTGTGCGGTAGTTTGAGCATTCTTTGGCATTGCCTTTCTTTGGGATTGGAGTGAAAACTGACCTTTTCCAGTCCTGTGTCCACTGCTGAGTTTTCCAAATTTGCTGGCATATTGAGTGCAGCACTTTCACAGCACCATCTTTCAGCATTTGAAATAGCTCAACTGGAATGCCATCTCCTCCACTAGCTTCGTTCATAGTGATGCTTTCTAAGGCCCACTTGACCTCACATTACAGGATGTCTGGCTCTAGGTGAGTGATCACACCATTGTGATTATCTGGGTCGTGAAGATCTTTTTTGTACAGTTCTTCTGTGTATTATTGCCACCTCTTCTTAATATCTTCTGCTTCTGTTAGGTCCATACCATTTGGCTCAGATCATGAACTTCTTATTACCAAATTCAAACTTAAATTGAAGAAAGTAGGGAATATCGCTAGACCATTCAGGTATGACCTAAATCAAATCTCTTATGATTATACAGTGGAAGTGAGAAATAGATTTAAGGGCCTAGATCTGATAGATAGAGTGCCTGATGAACTATGGAATGAGGTTCATGACATTGTACAGGAGACAGGGATCAAAGACCATCCCCATGGAAAAGAAATGCAAAAAAGCAAAATGGCTGCCTGGGGAGGTCTTACAATTAGCTGTGAAAAGAAGATAAGTGAAAAGTGAAAAGGGGAAAAGGAAAAATATAAGTATCTGAATGCAGAATTCCAAAGAACACCAAGAAGAGATAAGAAAGCCTTCTTCAGCGATCAATGCAAAGAAATAAAGGAAAAGAACAGAATGGGAAAGACTAGAGATCTCTTCAAGAAAATTAGAGATACCAAGGGAACATTTCATGCAAAGATGGGCTCAAAACAGTTCCAAGTCCCTATGGAAAGACAGGGGAGTGTGTGGTTCCCGAATGATTGGGATGATCCTCCCACTCATTTGCATATGAGTTTATCCAGCTGCTAACCTAGCCACACCACATTCATGGGCCTAGTAGTTGCCCTCTGTGATGGCCCACACCTTGTGGAGTGTGCTTCTCTCTGAATCTGAACAAATCCACTTCTTACCTATCACTGTGTCTCTGAGTTTTTTATGAGACATCAGAGACCGAGCTTCATTTGATCCTAAAGCCAGACACCATGGGTTTTAGCTGGGCTCAAGTTCCATGAGAGAGGAGCTGAAGGAAAAAACAGTGGGAAAAATGTGCCGAGGAATCCCTTTCATAACCTGCTGGAAAATCTGCTAAATACCTGACCTATGCTCACGGTTTCCATTGGTCTGATCCTTGGTACAAAGATGATTAAGGACAGAAGAAACTTCACCAGCTTAGGTAACAGCTACTAGAGCACAGAGAATAGTGGAGCCTTTGAGACACACTGAGGAGTATCCTCTCCAGAGTCCCTCAGTTGCACCCACTGCCACTAGCCTGTTCACAGGGTGTTCAAGGAAACAAGAAACAAGAGATTGTAAAGGAATTAAAATTTGTTAGGCATGTGTCCTTCCAGCCATAGGAGAGTTACCCTCCTACCTCAACATGAGGTCTTTTGGAATCTGAGACTGAGCCTCATGAACTTTCTGCTGAGTTTGTTTTTCACTGTTCTTGGTTTCCAGCATGCTGGGCTTCTTGTCACTTCACCTGTGGTGGGTTATTTTCAGCTTCCACTGTGGGAGCTTTCCCCGAGTTGAGCTCCTGCTGTGCTTGGCCTCTTCCTTACTTGGGCCACACCTTGGTGGTGGTTTCAGCCAGATTAAGTCTGAGAAACGGCACCATAGCTGTTGGAGTAGTGTGTAATTTCCTCAGTTCTGTCTCATAGCAAAAATTGAAAACGACAGACAGACAAGCCTTACAGCCCTGATATGAACCAGTGTTACAGCTCATGGATGGACCAATGTTACAGCTCCGTGTTACAGCTCAGTTTTATTTAGAAAGTAAAGGGAAGGCAATGGCAAACCACTCCAGTACTCTGGCCTGGAAAATCGCATGGACAGAGGAGCCTGGTAAGCTACAGTCCATGGGGTCGCAGAGTCAGACACTACTGAGTGACTTCAGTTTCACTTTTCACTTTCATGCACTAGAGAAGGAAATGGCAACTCACTCCAGTGTTCTTCCCTGGAGAATCCCAGGGAAGGCGGAGCCTGGTGAGCTGCTGTCTATGGGGTCGCACAGAGTCAGTCACGACTGAAGCAACTTAGCAGCAGCAGCAGCAAAGGGAAATACATCCTTGACACGTGAGAGAATGCTGACTCAAAAAATGGGAAGAGAGGCCCCGGCCCAATTTTTGCTCCTCTTTTTATGTTTTTTCTCCCCCCCCCGCTCTCCCCCAGGCCTACCGTATGTAAGTTGGGCTAGCCAGGGGTACTGCTTGTTTTACCTGAGGTCCTCATCTAGTCTTCAGACTTTCCTTTATTCTATTTTAGTGGGCTTTTCCCTTCTTTGTCTTCTAGCCACCATCATTTTGGACTTCTTTTCTCTATTTTAACTACCTAACACATTTTAGAGATTGATCATATATTTGAGAATGATGCATCAGTTCAGTTCAGTTCAGTCACTCAGTCGTGTCCAAGTATTTGTGACCCCATGAATCGCAGCACACCAGGCCTCCCTGTCCATCACCAACTGCCAGACTTAACCCAAACTCATGTCCATTGAGTCCGTGATGCCATCCAGCCATCTCATCCTCTGTTGTTTACTTCTCTTCCTGCCCCCAATCCCTCCCAGCATCAGGGTCTTTTCCAGTGAGTCAACTCTTCACATCAGGTGGCCAAAGTATTGGAGTTTCAGCTTTGGCATCAGTCCTTCCAATGAATATTCAGGACTGATCTCCTTTAGGATGGACTGGTTGGATCTCCATGCAGCCCAAGGGACTCTCAAGAGTCTTTTCCAACACCACAGTTCAAAAGCATCAATTCTTTGGTGCTTTCTTCACAATCCAACTCTCACATCCATACATGACCACAGGAAAAACCATAACCTTGACTAGATGGACTTTTGTTTGCAAAATAATGTCTCTGCTTTTCAATATGCTATCTAGATTGGTCATAACTCTCCTTCCAAGGAGTAAGCGTCTTTTAATTTCATGGCTGCAGTCACCATCCAAAGTGATTTTGCAGCTCCCCCACATCCCCTCCAAAAAAAAGTCTGACACTATTTCCACTGTTTCCCCATCTATTTCCCATGAAGTAATGGGACCAGATGCTATGATCTTCGTTTTCTGAATGTTGAGCTTTAAGCCAACTTTTTCACTCTCTTCTTTCACTTTCATCAAGAGGCTTTTTAGCTCCTCTTCACTTTCTGCCATAAGCGTGGTGTTATCTGCATATCTGAGGTTATTGATATTTCTCCCGGCAATCTTGATTGTAGCTTCTCCTTCTTCCAGCCCAGCATTTCTCACGATGTACTCTGCATATAAGTTAAATAAGCAGGGTGACATTATACAGACTTGATGTACTCCTTTTCCTATTTGGAAACAGTCAGTTCCATGTCCAGTTCTAATTGTTGCCTCCTGACCTGCATATACGTTTCTCTAGAGGCAGGTCAGGTGGTCTGGTACTCCCATCTCTTTCAGAGTTTCCCACAGTTTATTGTGATCCACACAGTCAAAGACTTTGGCATAGTCAATAAAGCAGAAACAGATGTTTTTCTGGAACTCTCTTGCTTTTTCCACGACCCAGAAGATGTTTGCAATTTGATCTCTTAATTCCTCTGCCTTTTCTAAAATCAGTTTGAACATCTGGATGTTCACAGTTCACGTATTGCTGAAGCCTGGCTTGGAGAATTTTGAGCATTACTTTCCTAGCATGCGAGATGAATGCAATTGTGCGGTATTTTGAGCATTTTTTGGCATTGCCTTTCTTTGGGATTGGAATGAAAACTGACCTTTTCCAGTCCTGTGGCCACTGCTGGGATTTCCAAATTTGCTGATATATTGAGTGCAGCACTTTCTCAGTATCATCTTTCAGGATTTGAAATAGTTCAACTGGCATGCCATCACCTCCACTAGCTTTGTTCATAGTGATGTTTTCTAAGGCCTACTTGACTTCACATTCCAGGATGTCTGGCTCTAGATGAGTGATCACACCATCGTGATTATCTGGGTTGTGAAGATCTTTTTGTACAGTTCCTCTGTGTATTTTTGCCATCTCTTCTTAATATCTTCTGCTTCTGTTAGGTCCATACCATTTCTGTCCTTTATCGAGCCCATCTTTGCATGAAATATTCCCTTGGTATCTCTAATTTTCTTGAAGAGATCTCTAGTCTTTCCCATTCTGTTCTTTTCCTCTATTTCTTTGCACTGATCGTTGAGGAAGCCTTTCTTATCTCTCCTTGCTATTCTTTGGAACTCTGCATTCAGATTCTTATATCTTTCATTCCTCCTTTTCTTTTCACTTCTCTTCTTTTCACAGCTATTTATAAGGCCTCCTCAGACAGCCTTTTTGCTTTTTGCATTTCTTTTCCATGGGGATGGTCTTGATCCCTGTCTCCTGTACAATGTCACTAACCTCCATCCATAGATCATCAAGCACTCTGTCTATCAGATCTGGTCCCTTAAATCTATTTCTCACTTCCACTGTATAATCATAAGGGATTTGATTTAGGTCATACCTGAATGGTCTAGTGGTTTTCCATACTTTCTTCAATTTACGTCTGAATTTGGCAATAAGGAATTCATGATCTGAGCCACAGTCAGCTCCCGGTCTTGTTTTTGCGACTGTATAGAGCTTTCCATCTTTGGCTGCAAAGAATATAATCAATCTGATTTCGGTGTTGACCATCTGTTGATGTCCATGTGGAGAGTCTTCTCTTGTATTGTTGCAAGAGGGTGTTTGCTATGACCAGTGTGTTCTCCTGGCAAAACTCTATTAGCCTTTGCCCTGCTTCATTCTGTACTCCAAGGCCAAATTTGCCTGTTACTCCAGGTGTTTCTTGACTTCTTACTTTTGCATTCCAGTTCCCTACAATGAAAAGGACATCTTTTTTGGGTGTCAGTTCTAAAAGGTCTTGTAGGTCTTCATAGAACCGTTCAACTTCAGCTTCTTCAGTGTTACTGGTTGCGGCATAGGCTTGGATTACCGTGATATATGGTTTGCCTTGGAAACGAACAGAGATCATTCTGTCGTTTTTGGACTTCTTCGAAGTACTGCATTTCAGACTCTTTTCTTGACCATGATGGCTACTCCATTTCTTCTCTGGGGTTCCTGCCCACAGTAGTAGATATAATGGTCATCAGAGTGAAATTCACTCATTCCAGTCCATTTTAGTTCGATGATTCTTAGAATGTTGACATTCACTCTTGCCATCTCCTGTTTGACCACTTTTAATTTGCCTTGATTCATGGACATTCCAGGTTCCTATGCAATATTGCTCTTTAAAGCATCGGACTTTGCTTCTATCACCAGTCACATCCACTACTGTATATTGTTTTTGCTTTGGCTACATCCCTTCATTCTTTCTGGAGTTATTTCTCCACTGATCTCCAGTAGCATATTGGGCATCTACCAACCCAGGAAGTTCCCCTTTCAGTATCCTATCATACTGTTTCCAGTATGTTCATACTGTTCATGGGATTCTCAAGGCAATAATACTGAAGTAGTTTGGCATTCCCTTCTCCAGTGGGCCACATTCTGTCATACCTCTCCACCTTGACACTCCTGTCTTGGGTGGCCCCACAGGGCATGGCTTAGTTTCATTGAGTTAGGCAAGGCCATGGTCTGTGTGATCAGGGTGGCTAGTTTTCTGTGATTATGGTTCAGTGTGTCTGCCCTCTGATGCCCTTTCGCAACACATACCATCTTACTTGGATTTCTTTTACCTTGGATGTGGGGTATGTCTTCACAGCTGCTCCAGCAAAGTGCAGCCGCTGCTCCTAACCTTGGAGGTGGGGTTGCTCCTCTTGGCCGCCGCCCTGACCTGGGGCATGCTGTAGCTCCTCTCAGCCACTGCCTTGACCTCGGGTGTGGGGTAGCTCCTCTCGGCCGCTGCCCCTGACCTCGGACGTGGGGTAGCTCCTCTCAGCCACCACCCCTGACCTCTAGCGTGGGGTAGCTCCTCACCCTTTGTTTAGAGGCAGGATGTATAATTACTTATAATTTTTTTCCACTAAAAATTTGGAGGTACATTCCAGATAAACATTTTAATGCAGACTGTTTAACTTTTTAGGATGAGATTAAGACTGGTTGACTGGAGGTAAGCAGAAAATAACAATCTATGTTTTTACTATATATATATATATATATATATATATATATATATATATATATATATATATATATATATATATATATATATTTCTGTTATTAAAAACACTAGGAATGGCTTTAACAAACTATAGAGACCTATACTTAGATTTTGTACATTTGAGAGTAAGAGTTGAATTGAGACAAGTGAGACCCACGGGTATCATAAATTGAGCTCTGCATTTCTGAAGTAAGGTTGAGAAACACTTGAGTAACAGTTTAGTAATTATTTTTGTAATGACACAGGGCCAGAAGAGCTCACTAGAGGCTATGTTTTCCAATCCCCTGACTCCAGTAAGAATTAACCTAAATTATTTCAAACAGATAGTCATTTCTACTTCTAAAATATATCCAGGAAATGAGAATCTTCCCTTTGGTTAACTAGTTCCACTATTTCACAGTTGTTATGCCAATATGTACTATTAAGAGGCCTAAGTGCACACGTTATTGACACAATGGGCAATAATTGTGCTTTTGAGACTGCCACACAATATCCAATCTATGATTATTTAGGGAGTTTGCATCCACCCGTTATTGATGCAACAGCCCTTAATAGCGTCTTTGTTGTCAGAGTGGTTGTGTTGCTTAATATCCCCAGTACTATTTGAAACAATTTCTTAGAATATCTCAAACAGTGGCAATATTTCAGATATTTATGTGCAAGTATTGTCATCTACAATTAAAATTGAATATATACAGTATGTAGTTAGGTAAAAATGTCAATCTTGTGTAATGTTTTTAAAGACCATTCCAACTGAACAGGAAGACTCAATTTAACCAGAGTCTGAAATAAAGAAACACTGAAGCCAGAATGTGAGAAACACTGGTTAGTTAGGATGCTTTTAAATGTTATACGTCAAGAACTTAAGAAAAAACAGAAAAGTACATTTACTTTTGTTTTATTCCCTAGTTTTTTTATTGAAATAAAATTTACATACAACACTTCATAAGTTTAAGTTGTACATATAGCTCTTTAGGTAACAAACATTAGCTAAGTAAAGCACAGTTTTGTCTGTTTTCCATTATATTTCACCAAGGCCAAAATATGATAGAAGATCAGGGGTGAAAATTCAGTAAAAAAAAAAAAAAAAACAACTTTGCTACCATATATTGTTTTGCATGAAGAAATTTAACAGGTTAATGAAACAAAGGGAGTTGGTAGTAGATATTTCAGAACTTAGCTTGCTAAGAAAATTCCCTTGAATATCACATTTAATTTATAGATTTTCTTTTAAATTTTGAATTCTTCTGTCCAAAAACGTTTTTCTGTCTAAACGTTTTTCCCCTGTCCAAAAAGTTTATTTTTTTGGACACAGGCTAGTGGTCACTGATGCTTTTTGGTATGACATAAAAATATCTAGAAGACATGTAGTATCAGGAAGGACAGACAGTCTTAACAGCAACAAAGTAGAAACAAAAGAAGCAAAGGAAACAAATGACTGGGAAAGAAAATAAGAGAAAGACACACAGAGAGAGATAAAATAGCCTCATTTTGTAATTTGATAAAGGTGGTTAGGAAATAATCCTAAAATTTAAAGTCTTATTTATAGTTGCTAAAGTTCTTGGATACCTGAGACTTACTACCAACACATGCAATTTTCTTTTTCCTGAGTGAATCATAAGATAAATACATTTTTTCCTAGCTTAGTCAAAATTTTGCTCTAAGTTTTTGTCTAGACTTTCAAGTTTGTTTGTTTGTTTGTTTGTTTAGTTTTTAGAGGCCCAAGTTTAATTAGCTTATTCTTTTCTTCCTTTATAATCTCTTCTACAGTTCAGAAGCACGTAAAACCACAAAGT
Organism: Capricornis sumatraensis; assembly: GCF_032405125.1. Lineage (NCBI taxonomy): Eukaryota > Metazoa > Chordata > Mammalia > Artiodactyla > Bovidae > Capricornis > Capricornis sumatraensis. Next base: position 13,960,877 of record NC_091080.1, read on the forward strand.
AAGATGATAAACAATAAGTGAAATAATTAATATAATGATGAATTTCATTTTCATTTGTATTTCTCTCCATTTTTCATTGGGGAATGAAGAACTTGAAGTTCCAGAGGCTGAAATGCTCCAGTTGCAATTATTTTGAACATGTCATGGTACTCAAAGCTTTTGTAAAACTTGAGCCTTTGCAAATATAATTTAAAACCTCATTTTAAACCCTTTAAAATAATTTTAAAATATTTATAAAATGAGTTGCAAGCTTCTACATTCATGAAGATGGAGTAGATGTACTTTTCCACATACCTCCTGGTAATTACAGTCAAAACACTGGCATTTTTTAAAAGAAGAATAAAAAGACTCTGAAAGATGTTGAGAAGAAAGATTAGCTAGGAATCCTGGGATGCAAGGAATGACATGGTGTTGCCTTCCCTGGGTTTTATTTTTGCCTCATATATTTCAGACATGAAGATAGAGAAGTCAGCAATTCAGAAATCAGAACAGATGCAGAAAACAAGAACAAAATTCTGCTAACTCTAGCCTAAGCATCAGGAAAAGGTGGCCTTTCAAGATAGAAAGCTTTAGACAATAATTTCTCTACTCCATTTAAATATCACAGGAAAAACGCTCTGCTCCTTCTTCCAACCATGCCAGCAAAGGCCAGATAAGGAACATGGACTTCCACCTTCTTGAGCTATAAGCAAGGTACTCCAGGTCCCCCTTATCAGAGAAGGTAAAGTAGGGAGCAAGGGCACCATCAGCATCAAGAGGATAAGTCCCTGATCCATCTCTCTCCCCCATGCTCCCATGGTGTGAGTGGAGACTGTGGAGGCTGGACTTCTACCCCTACTTGGCAGTGATGAGTTGGCATCTTTGCCCCCACTGGTGTGAAGTCAAAGGAGACCTACTGGAGAGTCAGAACTTTTACCACTTGCACCCTGTGACCCTCATACAGTATCAGTGGAGGCAATGCGGATGGGATGGGGGGTGATTACTAAGCCACTTCTACTCCTCATGTCCAACCCAGGAAGGTATCACTGGAGGAGTAATTAAAGCTAAAACTCCCTCCCGTGCCTGATAGTTATGAGAAGAACCCACACCTTGGTGTCAATGGACTTCTAGTATTACCGAGAAGTAATGAAGTAGAGTCCCTCCTCTTTCTTCTACCTAAGTGGTCTTAAAGAAGCCAGTTTGAACAGAAAGTTTATATAAGACACAAAGCTTAATGATATGATAGCCCAAATATCCAGGTTTCAGCTGATGATCTCTTGTTATACTGAGAACTAGGAAGATCTCAAACTGAGTGAAAAAGGAAAATCAACAAATGTCAGCACTATGACAGAGATATTAGATCATCTGACAAAAATCTTAAAAAGCCTGAATGAACAATTACAAGCACACTTACAGAAAATGAAAAATAGCAGGAAGACTCAGCAAAGAAATGGAAGTCTCATCAAAGAATTGGGAGATATGAAGAAGTACTAGTGGGAATTTTAGGACTGAGAAGCACAAAACTGAAATAAAAAGCTCAAAGATGGGCTCAGCAGCATACTGAAGGAAGAACTGAAAGTGATCCTCAGAACTAGTAGTTAGAATAAAGTGAAGTCTCTCAGTTGTTTCCAACTCTTTGCGACCCCATGGAGAGAGGAGCCTGCTAGGCCCCTCTGTTCGTGGGACTTTCCAGGCAAAAATAATGGAATGGATTGCCATTTCCTTCTCCAGGGGATCTTCCCGATCCAGGAACTGAACTTGGGTCTCCCACATGCAGGCAGACCCTTTACCGTCTGAGCCACCAAGGAATCCCTAGTCCAGGAAATGATCCTCTGGACTAGTAGTTAGAGAAATTAAAATTGTGCAATTTGTACAATATAGAGAATATAGACTGAAAATGGTTGGAGATTTAGGAATCTGTGGGACTATAGCTAAAGAGCAAATGTTCATGTCATCAGAGTTTTGGAAAGAAACAACATGCTCTTGGTGAATTTGTGTGATCTGTAATTGTAGATCATAAAACCACCTTTGGAGGAATTGCTTTGTAAGAATTCTGTGCATCCAATTTATCATTTTATTCTAATGTCACCCCAGAAGAATCGCAGGATATTTTTTAAGTCCTCCTTTCTTTCAAATTTACAAATAGCATACCATAAAGTCCCATGAGACATAGTACAATTTACTTTTTTCTCTCTAAATAGAACTCAAATAAATTTTCCAGTTACTTCCTTACAATATTGAGCACAAAACTACTGTCTTTTTGAGACTAATGACCTTTTTAAATTTATTAAAATAAAAGAAACTAAGGAAACTACCTATATTAATAACCAACCAATTTTGGGAAAAAATTAAAAATGAATAAAGAGACTTACCATATAGCATAATTTATTATAAATCCATAACAATATAGGTATTATAAAACTGGCACAAGAATAGTGAGATCAATGAAATAAAGGTGAAAGTGAAACCGCGACCTCAATGACATTTAAAATGTATTAGAATAAGATGAGAATGGCGGTTCAATCAAGAAAAGAGTTGACTAACCTATAAATGGTAGCATGGCAACAGGTTAGCATTTTGAGGAATACCAAAATAAATCAGATTAACTAATTTTTCATATAACTTACTAAAACCAAAAATAATGTATAATGTGAACGGGTAGTCACATGACTTCATAGAGAGGATGCTAGTGTAGGAATAACTCTTAACATGGAGAACTCAAAGGAATGAGCTTTTAGATATTTAACTTTTTTATTTGAAATAATCTTTAGGGAACTGACAAGTTGCAAAAAGGAGTGCATTGTATTTATTTCTGTCTATTAGCTTCCATAAATGATAATGTCATGTAAACCTAGTACAGTAACAGTACCAAAACTAAGCAATTAATGTTGACACATTACTAGTGATGAACTTGCTTACTGTATTCAAATTTTGCCAATCATTCCATTAAGGCCCCCTTGCTGGTTCAGAATCCAATCCAGGTTCTCACTTTGTGTTTAATTGTTGTCTTGTTAGTTTCACCAGTCTGGAAAAGTTCTTCAATCTTTGTTTCTCATGACCTTGGGACTTTTTGAAGAGGACTGATCAGGTATTTTGCAGAATCTTTCTCAATTTGAGCTTGTCATATTTTCTCACATTCAGATTAAAGTTGTATATTTTCAGCAAGAATTTTTAAAAAGGTGTGTTCTCAGTAGCTCTTATCAGGAGGCATGCACGCATGTGTACTAAGTTGCTTCAGTCATGTCTGAATCTCTGCAACCCTATGGACAATAGCCTAGCAGGCTCCTCTGTCCATCAGGTTCTCCAGGCAAGAATATTGGAGTGGATTGCCATGCCCTCCTCCAGGGGATCTTCAGGAGGCACATGATAGCAAAAAGCTTGATATCTGGTTAATGAGATGGATGCCAAATTTGTTAACTGTAAATTTGTTACTATTTCCTTTTTAGTTAATAAGCATCTTGTGAGAAGGTACTTTGAAACATTACAAAAAGAAAAATCCTTTTTCTTTGTACTACTTTCTGTTAATTTTAGTAACCATTGGTGATTTTTGTCTAGAACAAGTTTTATCATTTTATCCTCCAAATGTTAATTTTCTATATTCATTATGCTTTCTACATTTATTAAAGAGAAATTCTACTTTAAGAAAAAGCTGTGTTTTTTTTCATTTATTAAACTGTTCAATTATTTATAGCAATTGTTTATTTAGTCCTGGATACTTAATTTTTAAAAATTTTATTTTGTATGGAGTTATAGCTGATTTGGAGGAGGAAATGGCAACCCACTCCAGTATTCTTGCCTGGAGAAATCCCATGGACAGAGAAGTCTGGCACAAAGAGTCAAACACAACTGAGCAACTAAGCACATAGCTGATATATGTCATAACAATGTTGAGAGTTTCAGGTGAACAGCAAAGGACTCAGTGGCTCAGTGGGTAAAGAATCCACCTGATAACGTAGGAAACCTGGGTTCAGTCCCTGCATGGGGGAGATTCCCTGGAGGAGGAAACGACAATCCACTCCAGTAGTCTTGCCTAGGAAATCCAGTGGACAGAGGAGGCTGATAAGCTACAGTTCATGTGGTTGCAAGAGTCGGACATGACTTAGCAATTAAACAACATACAAATATATGTATTCAGTCAATTCAGTTCAGTCGCTAAGTCGTGTCCAGCTCTTTGCAACCCCATGAATTGCAGCCCACCAGGCCTCCTTGTCCATCATATACAACTGGAGTTCACTCAGACTCATGTCCATCAAGTCAGTGATGCCATCCAGCCATCTCATCCTCTGTCGTCCCCTTCTCCTCCTGCCCTCAATCCCTCCCAGAATCAGAGTCTTTTCCAATGAGTGAACTCTTCACATGAGAAGGCCAAAGTACTGGAGTTTCAGCTTTAGCATCATTCCTTCCAAAGCAATCCCAAGGCTGATCTCCTTCAGAATGGACTGGTTGGATCTGCTTGCAGTCCAAGGGACTCTCAAGAGTCTTCTTCAATACCACAGTTCAAAAGCATCAATTCTTTGGCTCTCAGCCTTCTTCACAGTCCAACTCTCACATCCATACATGACCACAGGAAAAACCATAGCCTTGACTAGATGGACTTTTGTTGGCAAAGTAATGTCTCTGCTTTTGAATATGCTATCTAGGTTGGTCATAACTTTCCTTCCAAGGAGTAAGCGTCTTTTAATTTCATGGCTGCAGTCACTATCTGCAGTGATTTAGGAGCTCAAAAAATAAAGTCTGACACTGTTTCCACTGTTTCCCCATCTATTTTCCATGAAGTGATGGGACCAGATGCCATGATCTTCGTTTTCTGAAGGTTGAGCTTTAAGCCAACTTTTTTCACCCTCCTCTTTCACTTTCATCAAGAGGCTTTTTAGTTCCTCTTCACTTTCTGCCATAAAGGTGGTGTCATCTGCATATCTGAGGTTATGGATATTTCTCCCAGCAATCTTGATTCCAGCTTGTGCTTCTTCCAGCCCAGCGTTTCACATGATGTATTCTGCATATAAGTTAAATAAGCAGGGTGACAATATACAGACTTGATGTACTCCTTTTCCTATTTGGAACCAGTCTGTTGTTCCATGTCCAGTTCTAACTGTTGTTTCCTGACCTGCATATAAATTTCTCAAGAGGCAGGTCAGGTGGTGTGGTATTCCCATCTCTTTCAGAATTTTCCACACTTAATTGTGATCCACACAGTCAAAGGCTTTGGCATAGTCAATAAAGCAGAAATAGATGTTTTTATGGAACTCTTTTGCTTTTCGGATGATCCCAGCAGATGTTGGCAATTTGATCTCTGGTTCCTCTGCCTTTTCTAAAACCAGCTTGAACATCAGGAAGTTCACGGTTCACATATTGTTGAAGCCTGGCTTGGAAAATTTTGATCATTACTTTACTAGCGTGTGAGATGAATGCAATTGTGCAGTACTTTGAACATTATTTGACATTGTCTTTCTTTGGGATTGGAAAGAAAACTGACCTTTTCCAATCCTGTGGCCACTGCTGAGTTTTCCAAATTTGCTGACATATTTAATGCAGCACTTTCACAACATCATCTTTCAGGATTTGAAATAGTTCAATTGGAATGCCATCCACTAGCTTTGTTCATAGTGATGCTTTCTAAGGCCCACTTGACTTCACATTCCAGGATGTCTGGCTCTAGATGAGTGATCACACCATTGTGATTATCTTGCTTACGAATATTTTTTTGTACAGTTCTTCTGTGTATTATTGCCACCTCTTCTTAATATCTTCTGCTTCTTTAGGCCCATACCATGTCTGTCCTTTATTACACCCATCTTTGCATGAAATGTTCCCTTGGTATCTCTAATTTTCTTGAAGAGATCTCTAGTCTTTCCCATTCTGTTCTTTTCCTCTATTTCTTTGCATTGATCACTGAGGAAGGCTTTCTTATCTCTTCTTGCTATTCTTTGGAACTCTGCATTCAGATTCTTATGTCTTTCCTTTTTTCCTTTGCTTTTCACTTCTGTTCTTTTCACAGCTATTTGTAAGGCCTCCTCAGACAGCCATTTGTAATAAATATATACGTTATATATTCAAACTCACTGCCATCCAGGTTGCCACATAACACTGAGCAGAGTTCCATGAGCTATACAATAGGTCCTAACTTGTTACCATTTTAAATACACCAGTGTGTACATTCCCCTCCCAAACTCCCTAAGTGCCCCTTCTCTCCATCCTTCCTCCAGAAACTGTAAGTATGTTCTCTGTGAGACTGCTTCTGTTTTGTAAATTAGTTCAACTGCATCATTTAAGGGATGTCATATGATATTTCTTGTTCTGTACGATTTACTTCACTCAGTATGACAATCTCTAAGTCCATCTATGTTGCTGCAAATGGCATTGTTTCATTCTTTTTAATGGCTGAGCGATATTCCACTATATATATATATATAATACCATTATATTATATACTACATAAATATAATTTTCATTACATATATATATATTATATATATATATATATATATGCTATATCTTCTTTGTCTACTCCTCTGTTGATGGACATATAGGTTTCTTCATGGATACTTTTTTTATATTGTGATTTGTAATTCATTATTTAATTATCCTGATGTTCAAATTGCACCAATTTTACCTATTGGCATTTCCTTCAAATTAGCTCTTGCAAGATTGTTGCAATCTAGATGAACATAAAAATTATTTATACATTAGGAAATTTAAGAAATAAACAAAAGTTTTAAGACAAATAAATGATAAAAATTGTTCAACAATAATGAAAAAATCAGTAACTTCAATGTCAGTGTTCTCACAAGTAAAATGATAATTGGAACCAATAAATTGTACCCAATTTAAAAATTAAAAATATCCAAAAATTAACAGGTAATGTAATTATAAACTGTCATGTTTTAATAATAAAAGAAATTCACGTTTAGACAACAGTATAATGTAATTTTAAAACACTTAATTTGGACAGGGTTTTCATAAAGACAAGTATCTTTTTTCAAGATTTATGGAACTAAATGCTAACTGACAATAATTATGGGAGTATAAATTGGTAGTTTTTGAATATAAACAAGGTAATGGATATATAATGCTTATATGAGTATGTGTCTGGGAATATCTTCACAGGAAATGATCACAAGATTATGTAAAACTCAAGGTAAAATGATTTTTACCATAGAGTTATTTATTAACAAATATTGAACAAAAGTCAAAAGTTCAACCAAGTGAGATTGAGTGTATGTGTGTAGGCATATACATATACACATACATATATGGCTTCCCAGATGGTGTTAGTGGTAAAGAATCCACCTGCTGATGCCGGAGATGCAAGAGATGCAGGTTCAGTCCCTGAGTCAGGAAGATCCCCTGGAATAGGAAATTTCAATCCACTCCAGTATTCTTGCCTAGAATATCTCATGGATAGAAGAGTCTGGTGAGCTACAGTCCAAAGGGTCATAAAGAGTTGGACATGACTGAGAACACACACACACACACACACACACACACACAATATACATACATATATTTATATACATATAACACACAAGAAGATATAGATAGAGGTATGCATCAATATTCCTAGTTATATAGTTACAGTTATAAGTTATATAAGTACTGAAATTGTGGGTGACAGTAATTTTCTTCTTTTTACTTATCACTGCTTTCTAAGCTATATAGATATGTTTTATTATATATATATATATATATTCAGTCATGTCCAACTCTTTGTGATCCCATGAACTAACATTCTATGGAATTCTCCAAGCCAGAATACTGGAGTGAGTAGCCTTTCCCTTCTCTAGGGGATCTTCCCCACCCAAGGATTGAACCCAGGTCTCCTGCATTGCAGGCAGATTCTTTACCAGCTGAGCTATAGGGAAGTCCAAGAATATTGGAGTGGGTAGCCTATACTTTCTCCAGTGGAGCTTCCCAACCCAGTAATCCAACTGGGGTCTTATGAGCTATCAAGGAAGCCCTATATATAGTTTTTAAATAGATACAAACATACAAACACAATAGCACATTAAACTCATTTTGGATAGATCAAAACATTTTCTTTATCTGTATTTCTTTATCTGTAGAATGAAATCATGGTAATGATAAGTTTTACCTATACCATGGTACTGAGATTTTCCTAAAAATTATAGCTTCACATGATTGACAAAAAATTATTTCTAAGTAAAGAGAAACATGTATAATTTTTTTTTAATGGAGGACTTTTTTCCTTTGGTGAGTGTGACATATCCCTGTACAATCAGAACTGAATTTTGATTGAGGATGACTGGATTGTACATAACTCTCTGGACAAATTTAAATAATTTTGCTGTTGAGTTGGAAAAATCTACCTACAAAACCTTCTGCTATTAATTATGTTTGAGTCTAACCCACACTGGGAAATGACTCACTTGTCTTAGAAGCCCGTGTTTTGATATTAATAAATGTCTGCAGCAGGCATTTGGCTGGGTGGTGGCAAAATCATAAAAATGTGCTTCTCTTCTCTTATGATTCTTGATGCCTTTTCTCCATGTTAGAGCTCTCAGTTTCTTCTCTCATCCTCATGCTACAAATGTTAGCCGTAATCAGGAGTGAAGGGATGGATGCACACTGCAGGCTGTCACCTGAGTGATTGCAGCATTAAGACAGGATAATAATACTTAGGAGTATTCAGGATTAAAGAAATATCCTGTAATGTTTTTCTTTCAAAATACAAATATAGTATAAGAAAATCAGTAATGCATGAAATTTTCTTTACCTTCAGTCATAATGTCCATTTCTAAGGTCATCTGAGGTGAACTATTTAATTCAGCCAATCTTTCTGCCTTCCATCTCCAGTAGACCATTTGGCGATGTAATTCTCAAGACTGTCATGTTCAGCAATTGGACTGGACAGAGCCTTATTAGAGAAAGGCTTTTCCCTGATTAATCACAATCAGTTCCCATGTTCTGAAGAGCACTGGAAACCTGTGGAACTAGTTTTCAGAGACACTCAAGTCAGATGTTCTTATCAGAAGTGGTACTTTTTGAACCCACAAATTACAACCTGAAATTCATTGTATTGCTGTTTCATGAAACCAAGTTTTTGTGCTATAAATTGTAAAGCATATGAAGCATATATAGCTTTTTTCTATCTACATTCTGAATAGAATAAAATTCTTAATTTTATAGAACTTATGTCTCTATAGTTTATATACTAGTGTGCTAGAGTTTCCTAAACAAAACATTTCCTTGGCTAATAAAACTACAAGGTTTACTATAAAGTTTTAGTGAAAGTGACTTTAATTTAGAATTATTTACTAAGCCACAATCGGAAAAGAAAATGGCACCTTACTCCAGTACTCTTGCTCGGAAAATCCCATGAATGGAGGAGCCTGGGAGGTTGCAGTCCATGGTGTCGGGAAGAGTCGGACACGACTGAGCAACTTCGCTTTCAATTTTCACTATCATACACTGGAGAAGGAAATGGCAACCCACTCCAGTGTTCTTGCCTGGAGAATCCTAGGGACAGGTGAGCCTAGTGGGCTGCCGTGAATGGGGTCACACAGAGTCAGACATGACTGAAACGACTTAGTAGCAGCAGCAATAAGCCACAATATTATTGAAAAATCCAACTTTTAAATATTATCTTGAAATGAATCTGTGATATAAATTTCATATAAGTCAGTACTCTTGCCTGGAAAATCCCATGGATGGAGGATCCTGGTAGGCTACAGTCCATGGGGTCGCGAAGAGTTGGACATGACTGAGCAACTTCACTTTCACTTTTCACTTTCATGCATTGGAGAAGGAAATGGCAACCCACTCCAGTGTTCTTGCCTAGAGAATCCCAGGGATGGGGGAGCCTGGTGGGCTGCTGTCTACGGGGTCACACAGAGTCAGACACGACTGAAGCGACTTAGCAGCAGCAGTAGCAGCAGTCCCGTTTGGGACTGACATGTGCACACTACTATACTTAAAATAGATAACCAAAAAGGACCTACTGTGTATCAGAGGAAACTGTGCTCAATATTCTGTAATATTCTATGTGGGAAAATAATTTGAAAAAGAGTGGGGGAAAATAAAATGAAATGACCACTCCCTGTCATTCCAAAATATTACTCAAGATCAGTCATAATATCAGTCTTTGAAAGACACAAGGAATTAGATACCTGACAATCACACTGATTTCTATAATGTAACCATAGATGCAACTCAGTGTTTATACCACACATGGAAGATAGAAAATATATGATCACATGATGTTCTGTAATATTGACTTCATTGGTCAAATTAAAAAAATATATATGTTTATATATATAAATATATATATGTAACTCAAGAAAAAAACGTGTTTTTAATTAGATTGTTTTGTCAGTTTATGTCTTTTTATATCAATGTTTTTTTAGACTATACTAACATATGACTAAATAACTGAAATTATAAATAGACATATAAGTGAAAAGTCTCTATTACAGTCTTGTCCCTATATACCTTGCCTTTCCTAAATTTAACATTGTTGATTTCCTGGAGATTCTTTGCATTCATACATGAGGAGGTATGTATCCAAATATTTTCACCTCTTTATAATGTAATAAAGAACCTGAAACATCCTTTTGTCCTTGTTGCTGTTCACTAAAAAATATACACTGGGCATTTTCTACACATAAAGAGATTTATCAGATTGTATGACTTCTTAATCAAGGCTGTATATTGGCACCCTGCTTATTTAACTTTTATGCAGAATACATCATGAGAAACGCTGGGCTGGAAGAAGCATAAGTTGGTGTCCAGATTGCCGGGAGAAATATCAGTAACCTCAGATATGCAGATGACACCACCCTTATGGCAGAAAGTGAAGAGGAACTAAAAAGCCTCTTGATGAAAGTGAAAGAGCAGGGTGAAAAAGTTGACTTAAAGCTAACAATCAGAAAACGAAGATCATGGCATCTGGTCCCATCACTTCATGGAAAGTTCAGTCCAGTTAAGTTGCTCAGTCGTGTCTGACTCTTTGTGACCCCATGAATCGCAGCACGCCAGGCCTCCCTGTCAACTCCCGGTGTTCACTCAGACTCGCGTCCATCGAGTCAGTGATGCCATCCAGCCATCTCATCCTCTGTCGTTCGTTCTTCTTCTGCCCCCAATCCTTCCCAGCATCAAAGTCTTTTCCAATGAGTCAACTCTTCGCGTGAGGTGGCCAAAGTACTAGAGTTTCAGCTTTAGCATCATTCCTTCCAAAGAAATCCCAGGGCTGATCTCCTTCAGAATGGACTGGCAGGAGCTCCTTGCAGTCCAAGGGACTCTCAAGAGTCTTCTCCAACACCACAGTTCAAAAGCATCAATTCTTTGGCTTTCAGCCTTCTTCACAGTCCAACTCTCACATCCATACATTACTATTGGAAAAACCATAGCCTTAACTAGACAGACCTTAGTGGGCAAAGTAATATCTCTGCTTTTGAACATACTATCTAGGTTGCTCATAACTTTTCTTCCAAGGAGTAAGCGTCTTTTAATTTCATGGCTGCAGTCACCATCTGCAGTGATTTTGGAGCCCCCCCCCACCAAAAAAAAAAAAAAAAAACAAACCTCTTACACTGTTTCCACTGTTTCCCCATCTATTTCCCATGAAGTGATGGGACCAGATGCCATGATCTTCATTTTCTGAATGCTGAGCTTTAAGCCAACTTTTTCACTCTCCTCTTTTACTTTCATCAAGAGGCTTTTAACTCTTCTTCACTTTCTGCCATAAGGGTGGTGTCATTTGCATATCTGAGGTTATTGATATTTCTCCCGAGAATGTTAATACCAGCTTGTGTTTCTTCCAGTCCAGCATTTTTCATGATGTACTCTACATATAAGTTAAATAAGCAGGGTGACAATATACAGCCCTGACGTACTCCTTTCCTATTTGGAACCAGTCTGTTGTTCCATGTCCAGTTCTAACTGTTGCTTCCTGACCTGCATACAGATTTCTCAAGAGGCAAGTCAGGTGGTCTGATATTCCTATCTCTCTCAGAATTTTCCACAGTTTATTGTGATCCACACAGTCAAAGGCTTTGGCATAATCAATAAAGCAGAAATAGATGTTCTACTGGAACTCTCTTGTTTTTTCCATGATCCAGTGGATATTGGCAATTTGATCTCTGGTTCCTCTGCCTTTTCTAGAACCAGCTTGAACATCAGGAAGTTCACGGTTCACGTATTGCTGAAGCCTGGCTTGGAGAATTTTGAGCATTACTTTACTAGCATGTGAGATGAGTGCAATTGTGAGGTAGTTTGAACATTATTTGGCATTGTCTTTCTTTGGGATTGGAATGAAAACTGACCTTTTCCTGTCCTGTGGCCACTGCTGAGTTTTCCAAATTTGCTGGCATATTGAGTGCAGCACTTTCACAACATAATCTTTCAGGATTTGAAATAGCTCTACTGGAATTCCATCATCTCCACTAGCTTTGTTCGTAGTGATGCTTTCTATGGCCCACTGGACTTCACATTTTAGGATGTCTGGCTCTAGATGAGTGATCACACCATCGTGATTAACTGGGTCATGAAGATCTTTTTTGTACAGTTCTTCTGTGTATTCTTGCCACCTCTTCTTAATATCTTCTGCTTCTGTTAGGTCCATACCATTTCTGTCCTTTATCATGCCCATCTTTGCATGAAATGTTCCCTTGGTATCTCTAATTTTCTTGAAGTGATATCTAGTCTTTCCCATTCTGTTGTTTTTCTCTATTTCTTTGCATTGATCGCTGAAGAAGGCTTTCTTATCTGTTCTTGCTATTCTCTGGAACTCTGCATTCAGATGCTTATATCTTTCCTTTTCTTCTTGGCTTTTCACTTCTCTTCTTTTCACAGCTATTTTTAAGGCCTCCTTAGACAGCCATTTTGCTTTTTGCATTTCTTTTCCATGGGGATGTTCTTGATCCCTATCTCCTGTACAATGTCATGAACCTCATTCCATAGTTCATCAGGCACTCTATCTATCAGATCTAGGCCCTTAAATCTATTTCTCACTTCCACTGTATAATCATAAGAGATTTTATTTAGGTCATACCTGAATGGTCTAGTGGTTTTCCCTACTTTCTTCAATTTAAGCCTGAATTTGGTAATAAGGAGTTCATGATCTGAGCCAGAGTCAGCTCCTGGTCTTATTTTTGTTGACTGTATAGAGCTTCTCCATCTTTGGCTGCAGAGAATATAATCAATCTGATTTCGGTGCTGACCATCTGGTGATGTCCATGTGTAGAGTCTTCTCTTGTGTTGTTGGGAGTGGGTGTTTGCTATGACCAGTGCATTTTCTTGGAAAAACTCTATTAGTCTTTGCCCTGCTTCATTCCACATTCCAAGGCCAAATTTGCCTGGTACTCCAGGTGCTTCTTGACTTCCTACTTTTGCATTCCAGTCCCCTATAATGAAAAGGACATCTTTTTTGGGTGTTAGTTCTAAAAGGTCTTGTAGGTCTTCATAGAATCATTCAACTTCAGCTTCTTTAGCATTACTGTTTGGGGCATAGACTTTGATTACTGTGATATTGAATGATTTGCCTTGGAAACGAACAGAGATCATTCTGTCGTCTTTGAGATTTCATCCAAGTACTGCATTCTGGACTGTTTTATTGACCATGATGGCTACTCCATTTCTTCTGAGGGATTCCTGCCTGCAGTAGTAGATATAATGGTCATCTGAGTGAAATTCACTCATTCCAGTCCATTTTAGTTGGCTGATTCCTAGAATGTCGACGTTCACTCTTGCCATCTCCTGTTTGACCACTTCCAATTTGCCTTGATTCATAGACCTGGCATTCCAGGTTCCTATGCAATATTGTTCTGCGTAACATCGACCTTGCTTCTATCACCTGTCACATCCACAGCTGGGGAAACAGTGGAAACAGTGTCAGACTTTATTTTTTGGGAGCTCCCAAATCACTGCAGATGGTGATAGCAGCCATGAAATTAAAAGACACTTACTCGTTGAAAGGAACATTATGACCAACTTAGATGGCATATTGAAAAGCAGAGACATTACTTTGCCAACAAAGGTCTGTCTAGTCACGGCTATGGTTTTTCCAGTGGTCATGTATCAATGTGAGAGTTGGACTGTGAAGAAAGCTGAGCACCAAAGAATTGATGCTTTTGAACAGTGGTGTTGGAGAAGACTCTTGAGAGTCCCTTGGACTGCAAGCAGATCCAACAAGTCCGTTCTAAAGGAGATCAGCCTTGGGATTTCTTTGGAAAGAATGTTGCTAAAGCTGAAATTCCAGTACTTTGGCCTTCTCATGCAAAGAGTTGGCTCATTGGAAAAGACTCTGATTCAGGGAGGGATTGGGGGCAGGAGGAGAAGGGGATGACAGAGGATGTGATGGCTAGATGGCATCACCGACTTGATGGACATGAGTTTTTGTGAACTCTGGGAGTTGGTGATGGACAGGGAAGTCTGGTGTGCTGCAGTACATGGGGTCACAAAGAGTCGGACACGAGTGAGTGGCTGAACTGAACTGAACTGAATATTATGTTATATTGACAGATAAATAAGCGTGAATAAAATTAGTGTTCAGGTTTTGGATCTAGATTGTTTAAATTCTTTGGTTTCATAATTAGAAATATTTTTTTTTTGTTCTATGTTTGTTCAAATGTATATATATTTGAAATTTTGGTAGGCATTGCCAACATTGAATAAGAGTAAATACCAAATTCACTCCTGCTCCAAGGGAGTTTAAGAAGTCTTGCTTCTTTATGGTGTCTCTTCCTAAATGTATCATTGAAATTTTAAAACTTCTCAATCATAGAGAGATTTGGGAGGAAATATAAGATCAGATGATAGAGATATATAGTTGGTATTTCAGCTTCTTGGTTTAATGTTGTCTGGATTTATTCTCAAAACTTGGTTTGCCTTGCTGGAAATGTGTCAGCTTCCATGAGGGTTTATAACTTAAACCAGGCAGAAAACAACAAACTAAAGAGCCGCTTGATGAGAATGAAAGGGGAGTGTGAAAAAGCTGGCTTAAAACTCAACATTCAGAAACCTAGGATCATGACATCTGGGTCCATCACTTCATGGCACATGGAAAGGGAAAAAGTGGAAACAGTGACACATTTTATTTTTTTGGGCTCCAAAATCTCTGTGGACAGTGACTATGGTCATGAAATTAAAAGATGCTTGCTTCTTGGAAGGAAAGCTATGACAAATCTAGACAGCATATTAAAAAGCAGAGACATTACTTGGCCGATAAATGTTCACATAGGCAAAGCTATGTTTTTCTGAGGAGTCATGGACTGATGTGAGAGTTAGACCATAAAGAAGGCTGAAAGTGAAAGTCACTCAGTCACATCCAACTCTTTGCAACCCCTAAAGTCCATGGAATTCTCCAGGCCAGAATACTGGAGTGGGTAGCCTATCCATTCTCTAGAGGATCTTTCTGACCCAGGAATCAAACCAGGGTCTCCTTCATTGCTGGTGGATTCTTTACCAACTGTGAAGGAAGACTGAGGGCCAAGGAATTGATGTTTTTTTTTGTTTTTGTGATGCTGGAGAACTCTGGAGAGTCCCTTGGACTGCAAGGAGATATAACCAGTAAATCCTAAAGGAAATCAACCCTGAATATTCATTGGAAGGACTGTTTCTGAAGCTGAAGCTCCAATACTTTGGCCACCTGATGTGAAGAGCTGACTCATTTAAAAGACCCTGATGCTGGGAAAGACTGAGGGCAGGAGGAGAAGGGGATGACAGAGGATGAGATGGTTGGATGGATTCACTGACTCAATGGACATGAGTTTGAGTTGATGATGGACAGGGAAGCCTGGTGTGCTGCTGTCTATGGGTCTGCAAGAGTCAAACACGACTTAGTGACTGAACAACAATGTAACGTAGAAAGCAAATCCAAGTATAGTTGTAGAGACTCAAGTTTCAGTGATCTGAAGTAAGTTTTTTCATCTGGCAATGTTCTTATTTTTCTCTTCCCTAGTGTATCACAGGGATAAGGCACTTTGCTATTAGTAACAGTGCTTTTATACAGCAGTCTCATATATAGGAGGCCAATACATATTCCCACCAGGCATACATCAAAATATTAGTGAAAGGAGATGACAAAGGATACAATTTTCTCCACCCGGAGGTCAAGCATCTTTCCTTATCCTGTGAAGATATGTGACTAGCTGAGTATAATTATCACACTCTGTGAAACTCTTTCTTTCTTTTTCTTTTTTTTTTTTTTTTTTAAATATAGCCACTTACCTACATAAGCCTGGAAGACAGGTGGTCAGTGTAAGCAAAAGTATGTTGGAAAGCCTGACAGAAATATGTTACTGAAGTTACTAACACTGTGGACGTCAATCAGTGTAAGAGAAAAATAAAGAAATGCAAATTTGATAAAAATGGGAGTTCCCCCCCCCCACTGAATCTTCTTCATTGATTAGAATTATGTGTCCCACATGGAAGTTAGTGCCTAATAGTTTTATTAAATTAATTTTTTTTGTAATGTTGTACAGTACAGTAGAAAACAAAGACATTTTAAATGATACTGAAATGTGTTCTAATTCTGGATCAACAATTTTCTAGGTGTCCCTAAGTAGGATACTTTAATTCTCTGGGTCTCAGTAGTTCATTTCTAAGAAGAAAAATGTACTAGTAGCTGTAATATATTCATGTGTGTGTGCATATTTAGTCACTTCAGTCATGTCTGACTCTTTGCCACCCTATGGACTGTCAGCCACCAGGCTCGTCTGTCAATGGAATTCTCCAGTCAAGAATACTGGAGTGGATTGCTAAGCCCTCCTCTAGGAGGTTTTCCTGATCGAGGGATTGAACCCACATCTCTTATGTCTCAAGCATTGTCAATTGGATTTTTTTACCTTCTGAGCCACCAAGGAAGCCCTGAGTATTCACAATTATAGAAATAAAACTTCATCCTGTAGTAGCCTGACGTTACAATCTCTTAAGGTTAAAGAATCACACATTATCTCAAAGCAGAAACTTCTAGACGAGTGAAATTTTTCAGAGCTTCATTTTTGACAGAAAAAAATGAAGGGTAAGAGTACGCTTCCTGTCCTGGTGCACCAAACAACTCCATCCACAATCATATTAATATAATCAAGTAAAAAAAAAAAGTTTTTTTTTTGTTTGTTTTGTCTTGTTTTTGTAAAATAGTTAATTGAATTTTTTATTCCCTTGGATGATTGTTACAGGCTAGGCATTCCTTCTTCGGTAATACAGCTTTAACTCGGTTGGTACAAGCTTCCCAAAGGTTTTTACTATGTTTAACCTTCTAAAGTCTCCCTGTTTTCACACACTGTAAATAATTCTCTGGTATACTCAGACCCCAGAGTATACTGACTGAGGTTTATTTTAAGAAAGAATCTTGATTTTCCTAGAAGTACAAAGATGGTTTTACAAAACCTTACCTTAGCTCTTAAATAAATATCATGCATTTTTAGCCTTATTCCTGTGTCCCAAGACTAAAGAAATTAAATATCAAAATTATATTTAACTGACATTAAGGCTTATTGAAGCATATCAGCAAATGGTAGCACATTTGTTTAACTATCTTAGCTATCATCTTTAAAAATCATATATAAGGCTATGAACCTAAAATATAGTATCAGTTATTGTTAAAATTTTCCCTAAATTTATATATTTAGTTATTTAGAATTTAATATTTGCATCCTATATTTTCTCTATATAATTATATATTATATGTTCAATGAAGCTGTATACAAATTGGTGAGAAGACACATAGGAAATAATATTTAAAAAGTGACTTAGAAAACAGCAAGCATTTCACATTAAAACTAACTCTGATAAATAGGAGTGTGTGCTTGAAAAAACTCAGTAGTAAGAAGAAGTATAATAAGAATTGATTTTGCATTTAGGATTATCTTTATTTCAAGATGCATGCCTTTTGCCCTTGTAAGACAAAGATAATATATTTAATTATGCTGGCATTGAAATAATCATATATTTAAAAGAATATATTGAGAAAACCTCATGATTCAATGTCTTGTGTGTCTTCCTTGGTGTACAGAAAAGCAGGATTTTCATAAAATTTTATAAAAAGAAGATTTTATGGATATAAAAATGTAAAAATGCACTAATTGACCTATTGCTTTTTAACTGTAAAGTACCTACATGTACCTTGGAAAAGGATTATCACCCTTTAGATTAAGTGTGGAAGTGTTTTCTTCCCATATATCCATTTTGAATGCCCCATGGAATTTTCATACCATATCAAGAAAATACTATGGAAACATAGTCATAAAACTGGCTCCTAGATGCTGATTTTCTTTAGGCAGTAGCCATCAGGTTGTATGAGACGGTTTAGGAAATGGCAAAACGCATCAATAAGATCTATATTATAGATTATATAATCGATTTATAAGATATCATGTGATTATTGCTTACTTTTGTTTTGACAAAATTAATTGATGCAGTCCAATATTTGAGAGACCAGAAAATACTATGAATTTGTGTTTTGGGCCAAACTTATTAGTGATACCTTTCTGCCGGGGGCCAGCATGAGAAACTCCGCCCATGGCAAAGGTCATGAGGAAGGAGGCTTGGCACACGCAAAGGCGTGATCAAGCCTCAGGAAACTCCCTGTTCCCGAGCATCTACCCCAAAACCAGAGTCTGTTTTATGCTCTCACTTACACCTCTGACTTTACGGGGGACTCTCCCCCATAACAGTTTCTCTCAGAGATGCAGCTCCAAGGCAATAAAAATTCCTGGGTGTGACAAGAGTGTTTCAGCTTATGGACTCCTCTGAAGGTTATCTAGCCCGCCTGTATAGGTTCGTCCGGCCACATGTGATTGTTTACAGCCTCCAAATCTGAGAGGCATGAGATGTTTTAGACTTACTAAAGGCAAATTCTTTTGGGGAGTTAGAAATTATTAGTATAGTGTGTTGGTTAGGAATTATATTGGTGAAGGGTTTTTTCATTTGTTGTGTCAATAATTGCTGCTAATTCCCTGCTCTGGGTGGGACAAGGATGTCTCAGGTCAAACCTCTCTGCTGATAGACTAGCTTGTGTGACAGGATTATCCATACTCCTGCCACTATGCACATGATTGTTTACCACCTCTCAACCATACACAGCACAGAGTTTTGGAGTATTTTGAGAGTCTTAATTAGCATAGGACTTTTTCTTCTTGTTGAGTCAATGATTGCCGCCAGGCCTCCATATCCTTAGGCACCTGGGAATATATTTATCAATGTATTTGGAATATAGTGAAGGAAATATAGTAGTTTGATGTTAGCAATACTAGACTTTTTGAGTTAATGGATTTTCTCTTTTGTAATAGATCACTGTACTTTATTATAAATCACTGTGTCCTTGCTATGCAAAAACGTAACTTTATCACTATCTTAAGACCAAATAGATCTTAAGGGGAGCATTGGTGAAAGGATTTTCACTTGTTGGGCTGATGTTTGCTGCTAAATCTCCATGTTCCCTACCCTTACAATGAATATAACTAGCATATAGGAAGAAATAAGTATTAACCTTTAAGCATATAGGAGAAATAAGTATTAACCTTTAAGACTAATCATGTTAACCTTGGGTTAAATAAATTCCTTTCTTGATTGTAACTCACTATACCCTCACCCTATAGGAATGCAACTTTATTTGGAGGGTGGTGCCTGGTTTAAGAAAAAACACCCTTGGAAGAAATAAGTTTTTTGGTTATCAGAAAGAAAGGATCATAAAATGTCAGCAGGTCTCACTCATGGCCAGAAGATGATGTACCTTTTTTTATACATTTATGTGAAGCACCTGATTTTGATAAAGGTCAGGACTGCTGACTCCCGCGTGACTCTGTATTCATCCCTATGTGTAACAAAACGTATATAAGCAAACCCAAAAATAAAGAAATCGGATCAGTTTCTGGAAAGACTGATTCCCCCATGTCGCTTCTTTCTTGCTCCCGTTTTTCTGGCTGAATTCCCATCTGGAGCATGGATGCTATTCCACGTAATCCAAGTTATTCAGCCTCTTTTTCTCCACTAATCTTCCTACTGCACTATCCATTTCCAATCTCTCTATATCTGTGATTAAATATGTATTTTTCCAAAGACGCCGACTCCGTCCCCACCTTCGAATCACCCTGGATCCACCGGGGCTGGACCCCGGCACCTTTCATTTCAGTTCAGTTCAGTCACTCAGTCTTGTCTGATTCTTCGCGACCCCATGGACTGCAGCACGCCAGGCATCCCTGTCCATCACCAGCTCCCGAAGATTGCTCAAACTCATGTCCATCGAATCAGTGATGCCATTCAACAATCTCATCCTCTGTCATCCCCTCCTCCTCCTACCTTCAATCTTTGCCAGCATCAGGATCTTTTCCGATGAGTCAGTTCTTTGCATCAGGTGGCCAAAGTATTGGAGTTTCAGCTTCAACGTCAGTCCTTCTGAAGAATATTCAGGGCTGATTTTCTTTAGGATTTACTGGTTGGATGGTCTCCAACATCACAGTTCAAGAGGATCAATTCTTCAGCTTTCTTTGTAGTCCAACTCTCACATGCATACATGACTACTGGAAAAAAAACATAGTTTTGACTAGATAGACTTTGTCAGAAAAGTAATGTCTTTGCTTTACAATATACTGTCTAGGTTGCTCATAGCTTTTCTTTCAAGGAGCAAGTGACAGCTTTAGAGTTGCTCTTATTTTCATGCAAATGTATTAATGATGCTGATATTTTCTTCCTGGTCAGATGTCCACATTCTCAATCTACTTCTACTATTGACACTAATTGGCAAGTCTTTTGACACTCACAGCCAGGAGACAAATGATTGCTAGACACATGTATTACATGCAGATTAGGGTTAAAGGTTTGAGCTGGGAATCAATACTACCATTGCATTTACTTTTACTATGTTTCAAGAGTTGCAAACAATTAGACATGACTGAGGGATCCAAACTTGAGAAAATTTGATGTTTTAAGAAGGGAAGATCCAGAACTTCTACACTGTCAATTTAAAATTATTTAAAGGTAACTTATTCTAAATTAAATTTACCATTTGCTAGATTATCTGTGTAACTACCAGACCTAAGAATGACAAGATGAATTCTGCACAATTCCATCATTATCATAAACATTATACAAAGTTTCAAATCTGTTCTGGCATACAATTAAGTACCATTTTTGTTCATTTACACAAGATATGCTAGCAGCATGATCCTTATACGTTGACACAAATTCCTAAGTGAGTAGGTCATATTGGCATAAACTCTCAACGCTGTGGGCAGTTTTAAGAACCACACAGGTAACTTGTCTCCACAGGTTTGGACTTAATTTTCTAAAAAATAAGAAATGAAACACATATTCAGAACACAGTCTTGTAGAGTATGATTGCTGAAAACCTAGACAGATCTAGATACCCTTTTGAATTCTACCCTAGTCACTTAAAGCTGCATGAACTGAGGCAAGTAATTTAACTCCTTCAAAGCCTTACTTTGCGAATCTGTATAATGAAGGTAATGCCACCTAATGATTTTTTTCCTGGAGACTACATAAAATAGACAGAGAATAGTATGTAAAACATCAGAAGTGATTAATATAATACAGTCAAAATTGTTAATTATGGAAAAAAAGGGGAAAAACATATTGTGCACCATCCTTTTCCTTCAGTATCCTGTAGCTCACAATACTTAACTGTGATGGCTTGGAAATTGATGGCTGGAGTTAAGCAATCAATAAATAACCCATTCCCCAGTTCCCATAAGAAATGGAGAACTGTAATAATTTTTTTTTTTCTTTTGGCTGATGAATTCGTTATCATGGCTTTCATATTACTTTCTCTCTTTTTTTGTATTTTATTGATATGTAGTTATTTACAATACTGTGATAATTC